>NW_009193268.1:0-13521 GCF_000690835.1 Fulmarus glacialis
GCAAGCAGAAGAGCGAGGCGGAAAAAGGGTTTGTCTCAGTTAATTAGCACAATAAGGAGCCGCTGAGGAACTTGCTCTTTCATCTTTCATAGACTCGCCGTCCCTTTGCATTCAGAGAGCACTTTCTCAGGAGCTGATGCTAGATCACGTCGGGTGATGCAGTTTTAATGTCTCTTGGAAAGGTGTGCAAAGGACTATAAATAGAGAATCCCACTCCTAAAATAGATTTTTTTGCCTTACATCATGTTCAATATACTAAGCACCCTTGACATGCTACATTTTTTTATCTGTGAACAGTCTTTGGCCCCTATCTCACACATGAAAGCACAGGATCTTGCAGGGAGAAATCATCTTTTCCTACATTTACGCAGTGTGTAGCGCAATAGGATCACGTTCTTGAGAGCCTAAGAACTAATGTAATAAAATAACAGGTAGAAAAACAGTAACACATGACATATGAAACAGACAACTGAACAGCAACAGAACAAAAATAAGGATTCAGGAAAGCAAAACAGAACACTTTCAATTATATTTTTAAAACCCAAACTAAAAAGTCTGGGGGAAACATTTCTATAAGCTAGGACTCACATCAGAAAAAATCCACAGCTGGATGATAATCAGAAATAAAATTAAAAAAAAAAATGAGAGTGACAAGCAAAGTACACACTATGACAAAATATTTTGTACTATAGTTGCATACTAAGGTCTCTAAGCACTTTACAACCAGCAAACATTTCTCCAGACAGCCAAAGACTGGTGAACACTAGATTCCCAGACCTGGCTTTACAGAAAGTTGGTTTGGGTTTGGGCTTTTCCTGTTGTTGGGGGGAGGGGTTGTGACAAAAACCTACTCACAAGTCAGGGAGTAACACACAGAGATTTTCGTTTCTAGCCCCAAGCCAAGACAATCGGACAGCATTTCTCCCCCCAGCCTAGATAAAAGGCTCAAAGTTTCAACACCGACTTGATTCATCTTACAGAGCATCTAGCTGGTGTAACTGCCTAGGAAGGGAAGACGATCAAGATGCAGCTACGTTATGGAGACTTCATAAGTCTTAGCAAGTAAACGCTGCAAGCAACTAAACGCATATGGCAGATCAAACCAGAAAGAGCACTTGGAGAAATAAACAAGGAGATTGCTTAGCTCCAGATGCCTGTGCAAGGCTTGAGGTTTTCAAGAATTGGCATGAGTCCCACCTTGTCCCATCTCTGTTCCTCCACTTGGTCACTCGGGACTCTCAGACCCTGACTCCAGCCACGGGAGAACATTTCTGTCCTATGTCCTCCTGCCCCGTCGCTTCCTAGACCAACAGCTCTGCCGTGGTTCTTTGTCTACAGAGCAGAGAAGTAGGGGGCACGGTGGGAGGACACACCTGTAGATGAAAGCAGAGCAAAGCAGCAAAAGGAGCATAAGAAGCTACGAGCCGAATCTAAAATGGTAAGTATGTGAAGATAGCTGAGAGCATGCTTCATAGAATCATAAAATCATTAAGGTTGGAAAAGACCTCTAATCATAGAATCATTAAGGTTGGAAAAGACCTCTAAGATCATCGAGTCCAACCATCAACTCAACACCACCATGCCCACTAAACCATGTCCCTAAGCGCCTACTTCTGCACAGTAATCTTTGATTCATTTCCCCCTCTCAAGCAAATTCTTTAGCTGTTTTCCTCTGATAATGACAGTGCCATCTGCTCTTCTCACTTACCTGGTATCCCTACCTTTTGGGTATGGCAACTTATCCCTACTCACAAAGTACCATCAAATCCATTATGTGCTACTTGAAAACACACTCGGTTCCTGGAGGGAAGATCACATGGTTATGAGGAAAATTACTTCAGATAGCAAACCACAAGATACTAGGAAGAAATTAAACCCTAAATGCGAGTTCTTCGCATGACTGTCCTTAGCAGCTGCCTCTTTCCTCAATCAAGTTCCAGAAGAAACGCCTGCAATCTCCCCAGAACAGCCCCAAGTGAAAGCGAACCCCCAAGTTTCCCAGCAATAGTCTGGCAGAATATGCAAAACTGCACTGGGCCTGGGAACGTCAATCTCTGGCAGAATTTGCCATGCTCTAATTAAAGGACCATAATCTGTGAAATCATCAGGCACACGCTGGTGGGAATAAGGATGAGCGTGTTGGTGCATGGATGAGGGCACTGACAGCATTAATATTATCAGTTGTATTTATAACATTAAAGCTCTACAGGCAACTTCTCAATGACATGCACGTCAAGGACAAATTTGCTTAGGGAGTCTGTGTAGTCTCCGTCGTTGGAGGTCTTTAAAAAGAAATTAGACATCTGCCAAAAGTGATGTGAGTCTAGCTGATCCTTCTGCGGACAGACACCATTCTGACACCCTTCCAAACCCACCGCTGCACGAGGCTGTCCTTTGATCTGCCTACTTTTCAGCCTCAAAGTCTCTCCCTCCATAAGCTCCATTTCACCAGAAATCATTCCCACAATGAATATAAATCCTGGTAACAGGAGACATCACTAAACAGGTAAGGAGACAGGAACCATGAAAAGCACGCCCTGCAGCTTTGTGTGTTTAAGATTTGTGAATCGCTCCCCCAAATCGTGTATCTTTAATTCGGAGACAGAAAGCCAACAATGCTGTTCAGGGTCAGTTCAGACAATTGCTCCAAGAGCGGAGCTGTTAAGGGGGAACTAAGGCTCGCTGGAAGCTAGCAAGCTAACAGAACGGCGGATGATCTTCTCATTAATTATTTATCAGCACCTCAGGACTTGAAAGAAAAGCAACACCTGGCTGGCTAAAAACTCAACCCGGAGAGACAGCGACTACGATTTCCCAGCTATGTCAGTCAGCAAGCAGAGCGTCTCGTGATCACAAGCAATACTTCATCAAAACGGCAAATATAAAAAGCAGGGAAGGGAAGGGTGTGAAGCTAAAATATGATAACTGAATCTAAACAATGCCAGGGGGAACTTTTAAAAGGAATTTTTAAAAGCTCAATTCTGACTCACGTGTCCAAAAAAAGGTCAGATTATGAAGAGTCAGCTACTATGCATGCAAGCCTTTTGAAGCAAATACAGCTATGAATGCCACAGTAAGAATTAGCAAATGTGGAGAACTTTTCAGGGTGACTTCTGCTTGCTTATGCAAAAAGGGCACACACGGTCTAAGAAAATTCAGCTTTGAGATCGCTTAATAATTGCTCTCAAGTCTAAAAGGCTCAAGTGTATCACACAGTTTCAAGCTCAGTACAGCTTTTCAGAGCACACTTCAGTTTACTAGGAATATTAATCAGCTAAACATTATTTCATAATTCTTGGCAATGATGTATATAAATGCCCAAACAGCGAATTACACAGTTTATTATGCTTCTAAATTCATGTATTGAAACTCATTTGCAATCACCTTCCTCCAAACTTAAAGAGAAATTTAAGGAAAGTAGGTATTTCTCCCTCTGCCACAAACTAAAAGGCTGACCAATGCAAAGATACTTCCACAAATGCAATGTTCTCTCAAAAACATAGGGAAAAGGGCTTTGCATTTGCAGTAGCTATTTAGCTACATCATGATTTCTAGCTTTAGTGCCACCGTACACATGAAATACATAGGTAAGACATCTTTTCCCATTCTCTGTCAGGTACGTTCAATACTGAGAGTCAGCTGGCCAAATGTGTGCTTTCTTTTCCTAACATATGGCCCAATTACCACTTAGGCTACTATGCAATCTTTTTATCAATTAGCACAAATAGTCACTAGAGCCTGGGCTCAAGTACTTATTTGATTACATATCTGCCCAGAGCTGTCTGCATAATAAAGTAAAAGATACTCAATCTAGCACAGGAATCTCTTGTTTCTTAAACACCCCATGCTTGGCTAACTAATAAACATTAGAAAACACACGACAATTCTGTTTTTCCCAGTAAACTGCCTTTGCTTCCATTTTTCTTTGCAGAATAGCCATCACTAGGAACTCACCTGATGAAAGAGATCCTCAGTGAAGACTAAAGGACTATAAGATTCAGTAATGCAACTTGTGGGTCAGGTCGCTTGTATTGCAGATACTGCACATTTGTAACTCCAAAACTCAATTTATTTAATTTTTCTAAGGCTCCCGGCACTTCTCATTCACTTTTAGCAGCTTCCAACACCCTCGGTAAGGTGATTCTGTTGCCTCATCTTGTTTGCATACCCAAACCTATGCTCTCTTTTCTTACCAAAGAAGAAAGGCTTTATAGTTACAGAATTCCCATAGGGTATATGGTAAAGTGAAAGTCTTCAGCAAAACTCAAGAGTCATCCTTCAACCACAACGGTTACGTCTCTCTGTTGCTTGTCATTATGAACCTAAACACTCACAAATTGTACAATATAAACAAGAAGCAGTTATTTACTGCCCCCCAACCAAGGGACCTACCTAGTTAGCCGCTAATGCATTTAATTAGTCAACATCTGTAAGCACTTTGAAGATAAAAAGCAATGTAATGTGCCGAGTAGTACTACTGTATAACCAGCAGCTCAAAAGCATGTTGCTAAAGTACAGCAATAATGTCCTTTTAAACCTGTTCATAATAATTATGGCTGTTAACCACAGATATTGTTCAGCTGAATGAACATGGTGAGATTTCAGCAAACAGCTCTCATCAATCTGACATTCTTAGAAATGTCCCTTGCCAAATGTCAAGTGAGATTTCTAGAGGGAAACAAAAGTGCCTTCCCAGAAAAGTACGAAGTTTATGCAGATAAGAAAAGAAAGTGAGACAGAAGTGGAAGCAAATGACTGTTTTCAAAAAACCTTTAAAATTACTGCCAGCTACACAAACCATTAATAAGGGCCCAGTTCTAAGCAGGAGAAAGGATCAATTACAGTGCTGCAAATTGCATCTTTTGGACACTGATATTACTCTCTTTACAGCTAAAGAAAAAACCGAGAAGATATTGTTCTAGTCCTAGAATTATATGGAAATAGCTTGCCATGTGGTAACCTATTTCTTCATTCTTAAACATCCTAAACAGAGAGAGAGATAAATACCTTAACTTACAGCACAGAGGTAAGCCATGGCACATTTCATTACAAGTTTATTTTATATGGACAATTTAAATATGCAGAAGGGTGTTTCTGAAGGGGCATTCATAATATCCAGTTAATTGAAATACTCAGTATTGCACTGGACTTCCAGCTCACAGAATACCCGCTACGTCCAAGATGCTTACCCTTATGAAAATATAATGAATGGGTGAGCATTAGCTTAGTAGCAAGGAGCTCTTAAAGTGTTACCCCAACACAAACACACCAGAATTGCCAATATCTCAATATTATTTTCTGTCTGGAAAGCGAACATTTATTGGTTTTTATCATGAGGATGCTGAAAGAAACATTTGTAAATGGTTATAAAGTGCTTTAAAGAGATAAATCTCTAGCATGCCTTACTATGAGCACCCATTTTCCCCATGCGTATATTAGAATTAGGATCATTTCCATCATGTTAATGCATCTCATTACCAGTAACAGATGTATTACAGTCCTCTATGCATATGGTTTTGATTTGTGCCATGGCCTTTCATATACATATAAAGTCCTGGCATCAGCTGCCATTTAAGAAGCTGCCACAAGGAGTAATGTGTTTTCAGAAAAGCAAAGGCTGGTGGTTCTCAAAGAAATCTTGATAGTTGAAAGAAATCCAGAAGAAAAATAGTCCTGTTTCTATAAGGCTTTTTAAGATAGTTCTGAAAGACTTCAAGGACTATTCTCTCTCTCCAGGCTTACAAAACTTCATGGACACTTCCATTTTACAAGTACAGATTTTTTTTTTTTCTTTTTTTTAAATGGGGGACAAGAAAAAGAACACATTGCATTACCAGGTTGAGTCTAAAATTAATCATGCTTACACTAAGTAGAATAGTGTTGGGGTTTTTTTCATACTGCTGGATTCGTAAGTATTAATGACTTACGAAACCACTCAGTCCACCTGTAAATCAAGCCACTGAATTTCCTACTGCAAGAGTAGTTCTGTATGGCAGGCATGAATAATAAGATATCATACTTCAAGAGTCAGGTTGATTAACATAAAAATGAGGATAACAGTTATTCAAATTCAGTCACATGCTCTGGTATACTGCTAGCGAGGTACACTATAGATATGTCATCACTGTCCAAATCATTAGAGACTGGACATAACCAGATTCCTGACAGAGACTTAGGTTTCATTTTTATAGTCGTAACTTCTATTTGGGTCAGTTTTAAATGGAGATAATTAAAGACAACTTCAATATTTTACAGCTGTGGAATCTGCACAAAGTTTAGCCCCTTGCCGTAGCACTTTGGTGAAGAGCTTTCATTTAGGATAGAACTGAGTATTTCGGGTCTTCCAACTTTAAGACCTTATGACTTAGGAACCACCTTAAAAACATGACCCAGGTAAAAGTAATGCAATTATACACACCAAAATCTACATGAATCATGAAACAAGAGTTCTGAACATGTGATATGTGTCTCAATGGGATTTTACTCTTATTCCTAAGGTTAACTAACCCTACTAGCTATTCTAGCATAAGCAGCCAGCTAGTCAGTCTCTCTCAAGGGGAAATATTAATTGTGCCTCTAGAAACTAAACCAGACATTGATGTGAAAAGCACTTTGTAGTTCCAAAGTACTATCATTTACTTTCTGACACTCCACACTAACGAAATCCATCCTGGCAAAAGAACCCTGTGGTGGAACAAACAGTGCAGAAAAAATTAGAGGAAAAAATAAAAAGGGGTGGGGTAGGGTGGGGTAGAGCATCTTCCATCTAGGAAAGAGGGTTTTTTAATAATTTTAAAATGTTTTCATTGTTCCAAGGTGCGAATAGCCATTATTCATTATAGTTGCAAGACTGTTTTAGTCTCCTTCACGGAAGAAGTACAGCGACCTCTGCACCCCTAACATAGACGAGGGCAGAGATGGCTTACTGACTATTCACAGTCCTCACTCCAGCAACACGCACAAGAAAGATCAGAGGAAGTCGTCAAAACTAATACACCACAAACAAAAGCCTCCTGATACTTTCTCTAAAGATTAAGGCCTTCTTTTTTGACTGATCAGTGTCTGAAATAAGCTTAGATTATTGTTCCGCTGCTCAATTCCTTTCCTACTCAGTGAACTGATTCAGCAAAGTCAAGTTGCTTTCATCAACATCTCTTTCTAATGAAGTATTTAATGCCCTGAACTTTAGCTAGCTTTTTAGGTCAGAAGTGGGTAACAACGCAATTCAATTTCTGTATTAGAGAAGTTATCGTTATGAGAAAAAGGGAGGGGGGATTGGGAGAGGCAACGAACACATTTTACCTGATTTTTATTGGATTGATGTACTTGGCTGTAAGCATATTAAGCCACATCAATACAGGTAGTTAATGAAATAGTTAGTTCCTAGAACCACCACCTTATGTTTGCTTAGCGGAACTTGGCTCTAACGAGGTAAGCGAGGCAGGGTCGGGAGGATCTCGGTAGGAGCCAAGCCCAGTCCGGCTGCGGGGAGCGGCAGCCCCACGGCCAGCACGGCACCTGCACCAACACCCACCGCCGCATCCCCCTCGGGGCTTCTTGCCCACCCCGTTCCCTTTAGAGTTGCAATTAGGTGAGAGAAATCATGCTGATGCGGTGCTGCACCAGCCCTGCTGGTGACTGACCCTTCCCAAGGCTTACGACGCACCATGATAAATTGAATTCAGAAATCGCGCTGCTTTAAGAGCTATGCATAAAGCAGTCCCAGGTCACCCAGAAAAACTGATTTTTAAACTGTCTAGTCTCAATCATGAGATACAATCTTGCAGAAAGGCTGGCCAGAGGAAACACCACTGTCGTGGTTTAACCCCAGCTAAGCACCAGCCAGCCACAGCTGCTTCGAGGTGCGCCGGCTCCGGCATGGCCTTACCCCCAGCCAGCAACTGAGCCCCACCCAGCCGCTCGCTCACTCACCCCCCAGTGGGATGGGGGAGGGAATCGGAAGGGTAAAAGTGAGAAAACTTGTGGGTTGAGATAAAGACAGTTTAATAGGGAAAGCAAAAGCCGCGCACGCAAGCAAAGCAAACCAAGGAATTCATTCACCGCTTCCCATCGGCGGGGAGGAGGTCAGCCATCTCCCGGAAAGCAGGGCTCCATCACGCGTAACGGTGACTTGGGAAGACAAACGCCACCACGCCGAAAGTCCCCCCTTCCTTCTTCTTCCCCCAGCCTTATATGCTGAGCATGATGTCATATGGTGTGGAATACCCCATTGGCCAGTTGGGGTCAGCTGTCCTGGCTGTGCCCCCTCCCAACTTCTTGTGCGCTCGGCAGAGCATGGGAAGCTGAAAAGTCCTTGACCAGTGTAAGCACTACTTAGCAACAACTAAAACATCAGTGTGTTATCAACATTCTTCTCATCCTAAATCCAAAACACAGCACTGTACCAGCTACTAGGGAGAAAATTAACTCTATCCCAGCCAAAACCAGGACAACCACTCAGATCCGCCCCTATAGGAGAGGAGGCAAAGGGCTACGGTAAGCAAAACTTGCAACTAATTTTTTGAGACAAGGCAGGGGAAGGGGGAAACACTGATTCCAACTCTTTAGTTGGAAACTTGACCTTCTTTCCACAGACTGCAGGAAAAGGAAAAAAAAGAAAAGGTCATCTAAAAAAAATTCTGATAGTTGTTCACCTCAGAAGTACAAGAAGTTTTAATGTTTTGAACACAAAATCTGCTTCTGTTGTAGCAGAAGCGAGTGAGTATGACAGAAGCACTTGAACCTTCCGAAGAAATAGGGAAGTGGGTGTATATAAGTGCACACACATGCCCACGTTATTTCTAGCTGTAGACATGAGAACAGGAATGCATTTCTAAATAAATATTGTGCTACTCCCTGATCAAAGTCTGGAAAAGTTAGTGTTGTGCAGTGTCAAGAGAACAATGAAGAGAGCAGAGACAAGAGTGGTATAGGTATTTATGAAGATTTGAGATCAAAACGTGAAGTCAACTCAAGTTATTTCATAAAGCAAAGCAGCCCAAAGTATTTTGATTCAGACACAACCTTGTTCTGACAGTGACAGAACATCATAACAAGACTAAAGTGTTATTAATTGTATTATTTAAACTGTAGTTAGATTTATGCAGTAGGGACTATCTTGAAGGTTTCAGTGCTGCTTCATCTTACTCTGATTTGGAAAAAAAATTTTATTTTAAAACTTTCTAGAGGACGAATATATGTACATACTACTGAACATACACACTGTTTCAGTTTTGCCTCTATCATGTCTGAAAATTGGAAACTTTAACCCCCCCATAGTTTCCTCACCTCTTACCATGTTGTAAGGTCTTAATGCATTAATTTCCAAAAACAGAAGTCAAAGTCACCATCTTTATGAACCTTCCTTCCCCATTTCACACACTCACAAAAAAACCTCTCCTGATTACACTGTTGTGATATTTGTTTTACCTAATGTAGATGAAGCCTTAAATATAGAAGTAATGTTAGCAAGTTTACTTAACATTTTAAATGTATCCTCTGTACCACAACAGAAATGATGGGGTAAAAAGTTACACTGTCCTTTTGTGCTCCAACTCTAGATAAAATCCTAAAGGTAAAAACATTTTCTCTGTAAGGAATACACACCAAGGGGAGGGGGTATATCTACTTTTTAATCATAGTTTTCTATTTTTGGATCCTCCCATCAAGTTCAATAGAAAATTACATCCCAAACATTAAATGCTATGGGAGAGTTCAGCAAGTCTTACAGGAAAGTGCTATATTAATGTTTTATTATATTTCATAAATTTAAGAGTAATCGCCATGTAGTCCTATTACTTTTCGATGGAAGCCTATAATTTTCATATCCATTTCTTCTTCAGGAAGCAGAGGTTCCTCTAAATCTGTGATGTAGATTCATGCACCGTAGCCCTACCTCCTTTAAAACTCTTGCTACAGGGATTATTTCACCAAACACTGCAAGTAGATCCTTCTCTGGGATCAGCTGGCCGGACTGCTGTCGGGTCTCTAAGCCCCAACGCTGCTGCAAGGTCCAACTATTCCAAGTTTTACCTGTCAGTGTCCTCAGAGAGCGGTGTCAGTCCTCCGGTTCCCCTACGCAGCTACAGAGCAATTAAAGCAGCACGACACCCGCATGGGCTTTGTAATATTCATCTCTATTATTCAAACCGATCCCACAGTTCTGCTTTTCGTTGTTTCTACCCTTGAGGGAAACGCAATCAACCTTGCAATTCCAGAGCACGATTTGTAACATGATGTATTAGTGTAAGCTGCAGTACAGGCTATGGCTGGAGCTTCACACCCACTGCGAACCAGGGGCTATACAGAACAACGTAAAGCGAGACATCGCCTCCAATACAGCAAGTCAGAACTTCATGGTTGATTTAGTGACTCAACTCTTGCTTAATGCTTCTCAAATTACTCTTGGACTAGCTGGTGTGGAAAAGAATGAGTCAGAAGTTGCTGGCGTATTTCATCTCCATCCTTACCAGCACACGGCAAGCAAGCAAAGAAAAAGAACCATAGAATCACAGAATAGTTTGGGTTGGAAGGGACCTCTAAAGGTCACCTAGTCCAACCCCCCTGCCGTGGGCAGGGACATCCTCAACCAGATCAGGTTGCTCAGAGCCCCGTCCAACCTGACCTTGAATGTTTCCAGGGATGGGGCATCTACCACCTCTCTGGGCAACCTGTGCCAGAGTTTCACCACCCTCATGGTAAAAAATTTCTTCCCTATATCTAGTTTCTTATACTTAGTATCTAGTAAGAATGAGTTAACTATGGCAATGTTTAGAAACAAAACCAAAACTAACCTCGCTAGTAGTCTAGTTCCTCTTTATACCCTAAAACGACATGAAGGCTGCCCACTATGTTGACATGGTGACCCACCTTTATTGCCCTCTCATCCAACATGAATGGCAGTTGCATCAGTTCTAGCCAGGGCTCAGTGCAGGTAGTTCAGATGTAGGCATCTCCAAGATGATCCATTTCTCTGTCATCTCTGTCCTGCACTACTGCAGTATAATTTTAAACCTATTTGGCCACTGAAGGTACCGCAGAAGGCAGCGGCAAGGCAACACCAGTGTTCTGATCCTCACTGCTGCCTGTGGAGGAGCAGCTTAATAGAATAATTTTGGCTTTAAACGTCACAGGTAGCAAAAGATCATATATCTACACCACAGCCTCGACCCTTGCTGCGTTGCATTGATTGTGCACCCTGTTTTGTTCCAGTGCCACCAAGTTAAATAGTATGGTATCAGAAGGGAGGTATTGCTTTGTCTCACGAAATGACTGAATTTTAACAGCCATTCAACAATAAATTCAAAAAAATGATCACTGCTTGTGAAGTGCCTGCAAGTAGAGATCGAAAGCCCAAGCAAGTAAAAGCATTTCTTCATCTTATGAAACTCAGGGCACTGTACGTATAATGAAATGCCATTAAATATATTTGTTACTGTAATACAGAGAAAGCATGTTAATCAGAAATATCACAAGTGTCAGGAGAACACGAGGGGGTGGCGGGGAAGCTTCTCACTTCTGTCCAGAGGGGTGGTAGCCATGCACTGGGGGAGCAATGTACCAGCTTGATGCAATAGCTCAGTAACAGTTTTAGTAGTCTATACAGTATATAAATCTATACATTCTTTATCCTGCAGGAAAACAGGTCATAGAGAAAGCAAAAGCAAGGAAGACGGATCACAGAGTTTCTGCATACGGTTATAGCAGATCAAATAGAAGACTGTTGTTCAAACCACAGCCACCTGAACTTTCCTAATGTCAACAGGCACAGAAAAAGAGCCTGCTCCCCCCAAAAGGGCCAGAGCACTAACCTAGATTTAAAGGCAGTGCACATTGCCTATTCTATTGGGGGTTAGTATGTCTAATGAGTAGAGCAACAGGAATATCGATTAGGATTTTTTCTTTTATTGGGAGACAAAGTCTATGACAACAATGGAATTCAACAAAGACTTCCAGTCTGGGGCAAAAGCAAGGGCAAAACACTTCGTATCACCCACATATCAACTCCTTCTCAATAATAACCTCAAGTCATAAAAATAAAATTGAGAACTGTAGGGGAAAAAAAATGAAAACACTAGAGCTCAAGTAGCAGACCTTAACATGTGCTGTTAAAAAAAAAACAACACCATAGTTTTACACTACTAATCTTGCCCAAAACATTTTTAGTGTAGCTATGATAGCTTTTTGCTTTTTCCAACTGTATTAGCTGTTTAAGAGGTATTAGCTCCTAATGAGATAGCTTCCATAAAAAGTAGGAGCATATTCATCATTTGTTTTAGAAACTGAAACAATTAAAGCATTTCCCTTCCTTTGTAAAATTCAGACAGAGTAGTACACTGACAGAGGGCAACTTCCAGTCCCATTACTAACAATGGTATAAAGCCTGTGTAACCTTAAATTCTTAATGTTTTCTAGTGTCCGTGTTATCCTACTAAAATCAAATGCAACATCAGGGCCTTTTGTGGAAGACATGCTCTTCTTCCCCCAGTGACCTTTCCTCCACTGCTTCTCGTAGTACTTACCGCAAGGCTTAAATAATTAAACATGCCTAAGCCCAAAATACTACTAACAATGGTATAAAGCCTGTGTAACCTTAAATTCTTAATGTTTTCTAGTGTCCGTGTTATCCTACTAAAATCAAATGCAACATCAGGGCCTTTTGTGGAAGACATGCTCTTCTTCCCCCAGTGACCTTTCCTCCACTGCTTCTCGTAGTACTTACCGCAAGGCTTAAATAATTAAACATGCCTAAGCCCAAAATGATTGCAGAAATGCACCTACATTTGAAAAGTACTATTTAGACAATAATTTGTAGAACAACAACTGGAGGCCAAATGCTTATTCTCATAAACTGACATCCTTATTGGAACTACCTACTCATTTCCATTGCCTGAGGGCCTGGACAAGATCATGAAAGCAGCCTTCTAGTACACTAATTACAGTTAAACAATATGGAAAGAAAGAAAAAGACAACTATCAGCAACATTCAGAAGTAAAAGAATTTAAGCGTTAGACGCTCAGGCATGGTTTCTGATAAAAAAAGGAGAGTCTCATAGTACAATAGACATTTAACCTGGACAAAATAACCTTATTTTATGTTACTTATGTTACATTTAGAAATCTGTGGTGTTTTCTCAAATATTCATAGATTTAGAAAAACGGTTTCTGATAAAAAAGGAGAACACTCTCATAGTACAATAGACATTTGACCTGGACAAAATAACCTCATTTTATGTTACATTTAGAAATCTGTGGTATTTTCTCAAATATTCATAGATTTAGAAAAATCATGACTTTTCAAACTGCGCTTTCTCCTCCCTCATAACGGAAAACCCACCTCCACTGGCAAAGTAAACATTTAGGAATATCAGAGTAGTCGTTTAATCTGTTTCTACTACTTCTGCATCCTCAAGACCATCACTTGATAACATTTTGCTCCTGAAGTTTCCCTCCCCATACCTAAAACCGTGAAGGGGGGGGGGGCGGGCGGGGGGAGCATATTTCATGCTGACACCATCAGAC
>NW_009193268.1:13532-25385 GCF_000690835.1 Fulmarus glacialis
CTGACACCATCAGAAAGACTTCAAACTGGCTCATCTCTACCCAGAGACAAGGAGGTAGGCTTATGTCAGGCAGGTAAGAGATGATGAAATAAGTTAGGCTTCTCCACTGCTAGACCTCAAAAGCTTCCATTAAGTTCCAGATGGAATAATCATCCAAATATGATTCACAGCACAGCTTTGATTTCAAATGGGAAATTACATTACATAAAGATAAGTATTTTGAACAGACCTTTTACTAAGTTTTCCCTGTCTTTCTACATTCTGTAAACATGTCTAGTAGAACACTTACATTCCATATGTTAAACGAGGTGTTTCATAAATAGACTTAAAGTTAATACTCTTGGGAAGCTTCACACAAGTCTTCACAAAAAGGAACTCATAGGATCAAGGAAATTCCACCTTCTCTTTCTAAACTTCTATTCTAACACATCCCGTACGGGAAAACAGCATAATTAACACCACTTGCCTGGCGGCAAATATTCCTCTCAAGAGGAAAAAAGTTCAGATGTAGGTAGAAATGCAGAGATGTCTCTCTCTAAAAATAGGACAAATCTAAAGCAGTAATCCCCGCGGGACTTTCGACGATTCATGTATTAGAAAGCGTTATCCCAAGCCTGCATAGTGCAGAATGGAGTTGATATATCTGGAGACAGGTGTGGAACTTCTCTGTTCATCTAAATGAAAAGAAAGATCTTGCATCTCCGCCTACTTCAGAGAAAGAATATAATAAGAAGAATTAAGGCAGATTAAGAGACTCTTCTAGGCAGCTTAAGACCCTTAAGCACACATTCCCAAGCCATGTATTTATAATATAAGAAGTCTCCTAGTTACCTCTCTCAACTGTCACTGTTTTCAGTATTGCATAAAGCTGCTTAAACTATAAAGCTGATTGTCAAGGGAATCCCAGTTTGAAGGGATCTTTTGTGGTTTGAAAGGGTTGCGACTTCTGTAAAAGGAGGGCATCAGGTTACTGCAGCAAGCCCTGAATATCAATGACAAAGGAGGAAAAGGAAAGCTAACGAGTCAGATATCTATATCTATATATATAGATATATAGATATAGATATATAGGTATCTATCTCCATACTGTCTCTCCCTTACTACTCAGCTAAAGCGCACGGTGGTTGCAGGGCGGGACAGAGGCAAGAAGGACCAGGGCAACCCTTGCTCCCCGAGGCCACTCTGTCCTCCAGCAAACAGCGGAGAACGCGAGGTACCCCTGCGCCGCGCTGCTGGGCGCAGCCCGCTCCGCTGCCCGCGGCCGTGAAACTTCAGAGGCAAAAACCCGACCTGGATCGAGCGCGATACGAAACATGAAGCGGAGGAAGAAAACGCGTGGTATTTACCGCCTGACAACCGGGTTGCGTTAATCCAGCCATACATTAACTCAGCCAGATTCCTTTCTGTATTCTAGAGCTGACAACATAAAGCCATTCACGATGTTTTTTAGTCACTCAAAATCTTCGAAGCTTACACTGCATTGACTTACGTTTTTCAATGGAAGACGTGGGTGATGACACAAAAATTGCCACATAGTCAAATATTCTAAGGTCTAGCTCATGAACTCCAGAAATCATAATACTTGGTTTTCCAGAAATGAATTAAAATACCTACCCGTTCAGTTAAATTACTTCATACTTCCTATGATACAAATTTTCAATGCATCAGTCATTTTATTTGAATGCTATCTCTGGATACTTAGGCTCTTGCATACCTACATATTAAATTACCTCTTCTGCACGCCCCAGTTTGCTTCAGACCTCCTGAATTCAGCTGACCCGAACGTTAACTGTTGTGAACCCACCACTCCCATAATTCTCCCATCTAAACTCAAGTTTAGCCCATACCCATGTAAACTTCTAACCACACAAAGCGTCCTGTTTTCCTGGGCCTGCACCCTTCTCCAGTTCACGCGCTCCTTTTGCCCAAACGTGCTCTGAACTATGTCTCTCATCTCATCTGCAGAACCAGATTGCACTTCCACCTGAGAGGAACGATTGCATAGTTGAACAGATAAAGAACATGGCTAATATTTACAACTCCGTTGCAATACAATAATTGAAGAGTCTGTGGTGAGGCAGTATTCCCAGGAAGATATGTTATTACTTGGTATTTATTCTCACTCAATGTATATTCCTTTGCTTAAGGAACTGTAGCTCAAGTTTCCTATGAAAGTCCAAGGCTTAAGTTTTCAAAGCTTTTCCAAGAGAGATACAAATCCCTTATGCAGTTTTGATAATGCCACTCCTGTTACTAGCCGTGCTCCATCTACTCTTGTTCGAAATAAAAATGCAGACTTGGGATCTGACTAAGGAGCATTTCTGAAGCATACGCTTGAGGTGCTTAAAAGAACATTGTACAACCCGTTCTTCCCCACCCAAACTGCTAAAATACGCTTTCACTGCATGCAAAAGTAAAATTTTCTTCCACGTGCACTCTGAACAATGCAATCCTTGCTTGTACCCTCACAAGAATGTGAAACTACTTTTGTCTTTGGGGTAGCGTCTGCGCTATTTTTCCTTCCTACTTTGAGTTCACCTATTCCACTCTTTTCTCTCCAGTTTTTATTATTGAATCTTCTGCTTTCCAGAAGGCGGCTACTCTTGCAGGTTTTAAGTAAATTGTAGGTAGATCATTTAGCTTCGAAGTGCCTCGTTTTCCTCCTGAAATAACTGAGGGTATAGCGAAGATTTACAGGTTTACATGAAATCCACAGTTGTTATAGTGAGAAGCTCCAGACAAAAGCCTATAAATAAAAATAGGTTGAAACTAACAGCCTCAACGTGAGAGCCTCTGTAGAAAGGCCTAATCTCAGAACATTCACCTTCTCTTTGTCCCTTCAACCAGAAGCTGCATCATGCTTTCAACAGTGCTTGACTGATGAGCAGTAAAGGGTGGGGGGGAATCACACAGGCAAAGAAGTGCCATCCCTAGCTTTACCTAATACTACCAAAATTAGGTCTTACTGGTTTAATAAGCTGGTGATCCACCACGTATGTAGTGCAGAAGTGTTGATTTTCTTTCTCATTTGCCAATTTCTTCCTGAGACAGCAGAAAAGACAGTAAAGATTATGTATTAGTAGACAAATTAGAAAAAGAAAGCCAAGATCATTGGAAAATATGCCCGCTGCTTGATAGCCCCGGGTTGCACTGATAAGATTTTCTCCTACGACTAAACAATAGAAAGGGGAGGACTCTCTTGCTCCCACAGGGAGTTAAATCAAATTAAGCAAACATTTGCAAAAAAAAAAAAAAAAGTTACTGGCCTCCCACCTCGCTTGTCCGTATCTTTACTTCGTACCAATTCAGCTATTTCAGAGAAGGATATAACCCTGTTCTTACTCTTGTAAACAGGATGAACAACAGGACTGGAACTGACACCCTCTAATTACTAGTACGTGCTGGACTTCAGGAGCACTTAACATAAATTTAACCTACCAAACCAACATCTTAAATTATCGAAGAGTTTAAAATAACGGGCCTCATGGAAGATCTCCCTGCCACGGGTCGCAAGCTCAACGCTATGTCGAAAATGCAGCAACAGAAGCCCTTTGTATCTGCAGTTATGAGTCTCATTTAAGCATGCTTTTGTGTTACACCGACGTTTCTGCTGACCTTTGCAATGCACGCAGTACACAGAGAATACCTACCATTCACGGCAAGTTGGGTAAGGAAACTTCGGCAAGTTACAAAATAATTGTTGCCCGTACAAAAAGTTTCTTCAGCAGACGCCGGGAAGAGACCTAAATTCCTTGCTACAATTCTGCCTCTGCGGTGTATGTTCTGAGAAAGAAAGTCTCCAGTTTCTGAAGAAACCTCTGCCCACCACCTCCTCCAGGATCAACAGGGTTCTACCTCACGTAACCACTCGCAGTTCGGCAGCACGAGCTCTTACACCGCAGCATCTTGCAGATTTTGAGAATACGGAAACTGTAAGTTTCCTCCTCAGCAACGTGAAATAGCTGTAGGAAACTCCGCATACCACTCGGGCACTTGAATCTTAACTTTGAGAATGTCACCATCGCTACCTTACCAACCTGAACAGTAACAGCCTCTAGAAGAAAACATCTGTATACCATGCTCTCAACGCTCCTCTTTTGGACCACTCCTGAAAGCTGCAGCATCTAAGTCAACATGTTGTCATGGTTTTTTTTTGTTATAAAACTCAAAAAAACCCATGATCTTCTGCATTAATTTCATAAAAACTCTTACTACTAAAGTAATTAATTTCATAAGGAACTCTTACTACTAAAGGATGCCTTCGTGGCTACCTCCGTCTGTGGAAGGCCAACTAACAGGTAGCACCGCAAAGGCTGTCTTCCCTAAACAACCTGAGTAACTGTCCTTTTGAAATTAAGAAATTAAACAATCTCCCAAACAAACTTCATTTTCACACTTCCAACTAGGAGTACCGAAAGCAGAAAATTAACTAGTTTTAGTCTGCTGCTTAGGAGTTTTGAGTTTATCTAACGTGTTTGTTTGCCAGCCCAGGAACTGGAATTTTGGCTTCTGAGTCTCCTTCATTCCTAAACCTTACCCTTTGACATGGAATGAAAAGAAACGGGAAGGAGAAAATGGGCGGGGAGGAATAAATTTACTGCAGTCAACTTGTCAACTGAAAGGATGTATCTGTAACTTCTTTTTTTTTTTTTCTTAAGCAGATAAAAGCAGTACATTTTACTTACTATTAATTCTCTTGAAGTAAGAGACTTAAGAACACTGACTCTACCCGCAGGAATTTCCAGTGACCGTACCATTTGTCGTTAGAGAAGTACACGTTCATAAGCGCTGTGTGTTTAGTGACAAACTGCTCTTTTTTCCTGGCTCCTTATTTCAAAGCCAGGCCCGGTGTCATCACGTTAGCGTAAGATAATATTGCAGACCAACGCGACGAGTCAGCAATCGAAACGACGTGTTCTGCCGTCCCACAGAGCTTGTTCTTTCGGTTCAACGCCGGGATGGCTGGTACATCTCCTCTCCCCCGTCCTCCCCTCGCTCGCACGCCGCTGCGGAGCTCCAGGATTGACTTACCAGTTGTCAGCCCAGCTTGTTTCAGAAGGAAGGAGGAACTCATGTGTGAAGTACCCTGGGTCTTAGAAACACAGAAACACGTGCTGGAGAAGCTGAGCGCCTTAGAAGTTGGCCGACTTCAGCAATGAGAAAGGGAAGCTGCTCAATTAACTGGAACTAAGTGAAAAAGAAATTCCAGTTTGCTTTATCTTCCACTTAGTCTTAAATCAACACTTAGATAATTCAGCTCATGAGGATATCGTTGCACCCGTGCTCCTGCCGAGAGGCTTCACCCGTGGTACACCCACCGCAAGACCCTTGCGGTGCCGCCCCTTCCTATTTCAGCAAGATGTACGTAGCGGATTGAGCTCGCCAAACAGCGCAGAGAAGAAAGCATCCCCCACGTTAGCCGAGACCGAAGGCGCAAGGGGCATTGCACTATGAAATGCAATTAAAATGGACAGGCGACTAAAATGAAACACTTAACATTCTTTCCACAGTTCTTTTTAACTGAGCGTTAAAAAAACCCACACGTGGTCCAAAGCCTGTTCCCACATAAAACCTGCTAGCACTGAGTATTATCCATTTCCATTCTTGCCATAAGAATAGCAACGGTATTAGAAACCAAAACTGATCCCGTGATATAACATGTTATGTTACATACAATATTGTGTATATTATAAGACATACAAACAAAACCAAAAAATAGCAAATATGACAGTATAATTAGGAAGTCAGAATTGAAATCCAAGAAAAGTTCTAATCAAAATCTATTAAACCAACAAAAACAATGTGGTAGGGTTGGGGGTGTGGGGGGGTAAGAAGCATGAGGTTTCCTCTTCAGTGAATCTGTTAAAATGTAAAATAACCACCATTTGCTTTAGTCTGCAGTATATAAGGATATAATACTACATGCAAAAAAATCCACACCAGTCTCACTTCCGTAGGGTTGATGATCGACGGAGGTAGATGATTAATAACATCTGGACACTATATCAAGAGAGCAGTGACATCTTCTCTTTTCAAGCGTACAGGTGACTACCCTCCCACTCAGTTTAGGGCATGCAACACTACTAAATTATATCCTACCCATCAGAATACATAGAAATACTAGTGGAGCAAACGTGTCGTCTTTTTCCCCAGAACATGAAAGTTGTTTCATCTCCAGGCAGAACATTTCCCCCCTGCTTTCATCCAGTCAACATCTCTGCTTTGATGGTCTCATTACATACTTCAATTCTAAAACCAGGGTAAGGCTCTAAAAATCATGGTTTCTCCACACGCACCCTTTTTCTTTTTTTTTTTTAGCCCTCATTTCACGCAGACTGTTCCCCATAGTTAAAAGAGAGCGTGGCTCATTGCCTGGTGAAATAGGTGCACGTGCCACCTGCGATGGGGCTTGAGGAAAGTACAATGAGGGAAAACTACAGCAAACTGCATCCTGCCCAGAGAGATTTGTTTGTCATAACCATATAGAGTAAAGGCACATGCAACAGAGCATCACTTCCAGAAAACGAGGGGAAACACACCTATAGCCAGTGCTCCTTTCTTCCTGAATCCCCCCCTTAAAGCTATTATGCACAACCAGTGGGAAATAGAGGGGCTGACTGACAGGATGCAGTAACATAAAGTGATTTGATTACTCTGGAGCAGAGCCTTTTCATTAAGTTTTTAGCTTTACAACACAGGATCTATTACAAGAAGGGTCATTACGCTTCTCTGTACCGAATGGATCAAAGGTCCATCCTATCTGATGTGTCCTTATATTTCTAAGTCTTACGTAAGTCCCCTTTTCTTTACATACATTACATATGTTATACATACAAATACAAGCCCCTCAACATCTGATCATTCAGTAGAACTGTATTTTGATCCATGTCTTTTTACATCAAATAACCAGCTATGCAGTCTTTCAAATAGATACTATATCCTTCCATATTAGTCATTCATATTCATATAATTGAGAAGGAGTGAGTACCTAGCAATTCCATTTGGAGAACCAAGCATCTTTGAAATGTATTTACAGATGGTTTTCTCACCTCCTTGGGAATGCTAAGTACTATCAGTGCAGCAATAAAAAAAAAAAGCTCAACTACAAAAGCGCCGATTCTATTGCAATGCAATGGTATTTTATTTCTATTATTTAATGGAAAGATGGGAAAGGCTACAACTGTCATACTGTTCCTGCAGAATCTGCATTGGGGGGGAGCGCAGGGGAAGGGTAAGTGCCAGGTTTAAACACCAAGTAGCGCCCCAGCCATATGATTGATAGATCTCCAAAAACACTGGAGTGCCATGAGCCATTTACTTTGGTCACCTGAGCACTCGGTAGCACCTCCACCCCAAAAATTAAGGGTCCACAAGAACTCATTTGTGACTGGCACTCTGTTCCATATGAGTTATTACTGCTTGGCCCCATGTATTTCATAAATTCTGTAGCTCCCCCCCCCCCCCAAACCCCCCCCAAAAAAAAAGCAAGCAGCAGCATTCAAAAGGTTAATGAGAAGCAAACAGATGAACTTCACGTAAGTGATGCACAAACCCTCAGTTTCCATTCTGCTACCGTCTACTTCCACTAACAGCAGCAGAAGCAGCTTTTTACTTACATATTCATCATTCCAGAGCCGACTGAAATGCAGAGAAAAAACTAGACAAGACTTATGAAAATATGGAGACTTCTACTGAAGGTATCGTCTGAGCTATTTTTCTTGCCCATTCTAGATACTTTCCAAATATTTTAGCTGCTTTAATAAAAAGAATTCTCTCCCTAGAAATTCTAATACCTTTGAAATGAAAGGAGCTTTCTAGTGCTATTTAACTAACATTTTCCAGCACTACAGATCATTATTTTGCAAGCATTATTACTGTGCAAATGGCAGGGAAAGAAAAAAAAAACCAAACTAAAGCACAAACAACAACAGAGGAGGAAGTAAAAAGGGGATACAAATTACAAGCACAGACTTTACAAACACCACACTCCATAGGCACCCAGTACTCATGTTTTAGCTTTTTCCCCCAGCTCACACAAGCAAGCAGAAAACAAACAAGGCAACAGAAGGGGTAGACGAACCCCTGGACTTACCTTTTGTGCGGTCCCTCTGTGAAACTTCTCAGAAAATAAATTTAAATTCCTCCAGCTGGATTTGATTCTTTTCACCTTTCTCTTTCTCGAGTCACACAGAAGCAAACCGATTAGTTTTCAGAGGCTCCATTTACTGCTTTTCCATCCCCAGCAAAAAGCGTCCAGGAGACTATGCCAAAAGTAAGCCCAGAACTCACAGGCAATTGGAAAAGGGAGCGCGGGGGGTTGCTGAAGGACCAGGCTGCGACATGCAGTAGCTTGCGCGCAGAAACATCCGACGGTACGGTATACCTGGCTTCTCGCTCACCAAAAAACTGTAGTGCAAACTGTCAGTAGTCGCCTCCAATCGCTGCTGCGTGTGCTGCAGATGGTACGTCTCACTGTTACCTTCCCAGATGGGTAGAGGATGCAGAGAGCAGCAAAACCAGGGGGTCGCCTCCAAACCAGGTGGATTGCCAGCCAGTCATTCACTCGGTCCAATTAATCAAGACAGGAACAGCTCCGTCACCAGAGGTATCTCCTTCCAGGGTGCACGGGATTATGGCAAGGTTATTAATCTTGCTTTGCTGCATCCCCCCCACCCCCTGCATTCAGCAGCCTGCACCGAGATGATTGCCAGCTCTGTCTCTGTCCCTGTTCTACTGCATTTTGCTCAGCCCTCTGTTGCTGCAAGTGAAACACAGAGGAGGGAGGAATACTAATAAGGTGGTTAGCTACAGTTTCTTTAAGGAATTCTACAGACTGTGTGCATACGTGCATATGTGTGCGCGCGTGCATTTTCCGTGGGGCAAGCTGGATTTCTCTGCAGCTGAAAGAGGACCTGTTTCTACATCAAAGTCTGAATTAATCTGGATTATCACTTAATGAATATCAGAGCCAGCAATTGTGTTTTACTTAGGATAAGAGGAGGGTACTAAATGGTCTAGAAGATTAGGACAGCAGTAGTGGTTACGGGGGGTGGGTGTAGAAACCACTACACCAGAAGAACACATTAGGTTAGAAAATTTCTTCCAAAGCGACTCATTTTAGCAGTATTTTAGAAGTCATTCTTATATCCTGTACCAGTCAGGATTTTAAAATCAGCACTGTATTATCCATCTCTAGATTAGACAGCAATATGCAGAGTCAAGTAAATATTTTTAGAAAAGAAAGGATTTCTGGCAGGAAAAGAGAAATTTAGAAAGTCGGCTGAGGCAGACATCCAGCGCTGCATTTATGAAGGTGCTTGAAATTCCCTCCGGTACCGAGAATTGTTCTGCTGAAACCTTTCACTTGTGAAATGAGTTTAGAGTTCTCAGTCCAACAGCCAAAACAGATTTTCCAGGCATTGTCTAAGCCGCTGACCTGCGTTGGTGCGTGAACCTGGCTATTCCGTTGTGGCAAGTACAAGTCCTAGCTGTAATTCCCTCCCTGGAAACGTGAAAGCAGTCACATTGCCGCTGCTTTCCCATAGGTGACAGACCCTCCGCATCAGGTTCAGGATGCAGGCGCTGCTGTCTCGCTTGGCATCCACAATTCCAGCTTTTTGCAGCAGATGACTCTTTGAGACTCCTTCAGGAACCTAAAAGCAAAAATAAACCATTCTTCAGCAGCAGCTCGGGGATTACTACAGTAAGTCATAACTACGCAGGACTGGTAAGGAACGAGTCCATAGGTCTGAGTAACCAAATATCCTTGACAGAGCTCCCTGTTGAATGAGCTACGTGAAATGAGCTTGGTGCTTCACATCATAAACAGAGCTAGCAACTAAACTGTGACAGAACAAGCACAGAGGTGGAAATGCCATTTTTAGATAGCCCATCCGTAGGCTAGCTGGCAAGGGAGCCTGGATGCACCGACCATGGCAGTATTACCGTTACTTTAGCACAGAGGACTGCAATCTCCTATGGCACTGTCCATAAGCACTGTTGCAACAATATTCAATAATAACACCGAGTAAAAGCATTCTACTGGTAAGTAAACCCTGCAGTTTTGACAGCCAGTGAACTTAGAAAACTACGCAGCACAAAAAGGCTGGATGTCCATGGCATCTGGGAAGAGAAATATAGGGCACTGTAGGGAACTGTTTCAGAAGATGGAAGACCAGCCCTGTTCCACTAATCACATGTAGTCACTTGGGCTTTTGTTCACTTTTTCAGCTTAACTTGCATTATAATTTAAATCTAAAATGATTTATTTATATGAAAGTCCACAGAACTAACAGGAGACATTTTAAGTTGTAACTGATTTTTTTTTCTTCTTTGCTGCAATTATTTCTCTTCTCCACAACTCGTCCTGTTCCCAACACTGCATGACACCTTGTGTTTCTGCTGTTTTCCTGACTTGCAGAGCTTAAACATTCTCATTCATCCATGAACGTAATCGAGCCTATCCACATAGGAACACGAGCAGCCATAGCAGCTTGGACTGAAGGTCCATCTAGCCAAAATTTTTGCCACACTCTTACCACAACCTTTCCCACCTCGTGCAGTGTCCACAACGCCACAGGTATGCCACAAGCTTATAGCACGACATTGATACTTTCTGTTTTGAGAACACATGATCCCAAAACACGTGCTAATGAAGCTAACGGTTCATGTTCTACTTGCCAAGACTCTGGCATGAATAATTTGGCGACTCTCAGAATATTAACTTTATCAGTGACATAACATTTATAGTTCTAACTAGTCAGCTAAGCTTTCATAAGACAGACCTCATGTCTAGACCAAAGTCCACGGTGGGCAGTCTTTTCCACCACCTTAAAGTTGTTTTTCTAGGTGCGCTCAGAATCTATTGAGTACATAAAAAAAAAAGGTTACACCAAAGATTGTTCAACCAATTCACACATCTAATGTTTACAGTCCATGGGACTGGAACAGCAGCAAAAAGAATTAAACTGACTTGCGTTTCCACTTCCATGACACAGATTACACGTTAAAGAAGAGGAAAAAAAAATTAAGTGTTATGCAAGAATAAGTTATTGTTAATAGTATTTTCCAAGTATTGCTCACCATAATCCCAAAGGTGCAGGCAAGGACCTCTGCCCTACCTCATCTGCCCTTACATCTGCGTTAAAACCATACCACTGCTTATTACTTTCATGTTAATCAAAAGGAAAAGACATCCTTTGCACTTCCAAGGGTTGGTTAGTTTTTAGTTTTGTTTTTTACCCCCCCAGGGCAGCACGTGTAGCACTTTGGACAAAACATCTCATCACTCCCCTGACTACTACAGTCTTACAGGCATCTTTGTTCATATTCCCACACGATGCTTAAAACAAAGGCGGTTTACAAAACAATACTAACCAGGCAGATATACCACTCCCTGCCCCACCCCACAGAAAAAAAAAAAACAAAAACCAAAACTAAACCTTACTTCAGCTGCCTCTCACTCTGGCCCTCACCTAACTCAGCTGAATTTGGTAACCTGTCAGTTAATACCACACCTCTGAAAGCAATTTCTGAAATTCAGCACAGGCTAACCACATGAGCTTATTGCTCAGCAAGCCCTCAGTAGAGCAAGTACTGACCCGGCACGCGCGCACAAAACCTCCAAAGTCCCTCAAAGTTTTTTTGCAGTGTTTTACTCGGTTTATATTATATTAACCTGTTTTGATTTCGAGAACCCCAAATCCATGCGCTATTTGTCAGCCCAGCCCCCTTGCTTCCTCTTAATTTTCAGCGACTTTATTAAGGAAAAGTCATATTTAAGGCTGCAATTTCCACACCGAGAAAGCGATGAGCGAGACCACAGCCAGGGTGGAAAGACGATCCGAGAGGCTC
>NW_009193268.1:25439-25671 GCF_000690835.1 Fulmarus glacialis
GGCACCAGGTACAACAGGCACCTCTGGCCGATGAGGCTGGAGGAGTTACTACTGCCCGCTGCCTACGCTACCCAGGTGAACACCCTCATAGCAATCATCAGAAGCTAATACGTACCCGTTTCCCAGCCCAGGCCTAACTTAAAGCCAGGATCAATGGGCAGTGTAAATTTATACACTGTGAAGCAGCGCGTGTTGGCTTCCGCTGCCTGTGTTAGCGGGCGGTGGTCCACGG
>NW_009193268.1:26184-45175 GCF_000690835.1 Fulmarus glacialis
GGGGTGGGTGGGGTGGGGATTAATTATTGGCAACCTCCCAAAATGCTTGCAAAGTTTCTATTCAAGACAAATGGTAAACGGATTTATACCGTGCTGAGCAATTTGTAGAAAGCATAGGGTCAGGGTCTATCCATTCCTGTTGCAACAGGCCTATGAATAATAGTAATAATTATTTCACCCTGAACCTCTCTTCTCCAGGGAGAAAGTACAACAGCATAACTACAGCAAACGTTCTTCATGTTCTTTACATTTTAAAACTCACAGTCATAGTCTAGTGAGCAACACAAGCGAGTTCCTCAGAGTCTCAGAAACACACTGAAGATAGGTATGTCATATAGTGGCAGTTTTGGGGTTTTTTTTAACCAACTTCTTTGGGAAATTGAGCAGTTTCCATTGTAGATATTTTTAGTCCCAACAGAGACTTAACACCAAATTCCAGCCTTCTGCCTAAAAATTTACTCTAATTCAGTGCCTCAAGCCTGTGATTTCAAATTAATCCTGCAATGGTGAAATACAAATCATAATCACCTTGATTTTGTGCTATTTGGCCGTTATTATTTGAAGACAGATTTTCCAACCCTTATACCTGATGTAGGCAGAAAACCCAATTTGATCAAAAGTCTTGCACCTGCTTGCATTTATCTGATAGTTACTACCTCTCTTCCCCTCTGCAGAGAGAGGGGTGGCAAGGATTAAAGGGCGCGGTACGTCTCTTATCAAAACCAGAATTAGTCAAATTGTCTGGATTTTACTCTCGCGCCATTGAGCGCTTACTAAAAACAGCTGGATTGTTGAAGTACACAGGCAGCCTTAAATACTGCATCACTGTTTAAGAAACAAGATGAAAGTTACTAAACCAAAACTACATACCTTGGATTGATTTATCGTATACTGAAGAAGCACTGATAGCAAAAAACCTGGGGTATTACACTATTACATTTCAGTTCCTTAGAAGATTTCTCTTTTCTAAGCAGCGAGGAGATTTTAATTCGATTTTTTTTTTTTTTCAGTTGGTCATAAATCTCTTCATGACCTTTAACTTAATTTTTTTTTTTACCTGAATGTATGTTAAGAAAACAGAAAGAAAAATCGGAAGCTGTGATTACTACATATATCTTAAACCAGTATTTCGAGTCTCAGATGCTTTAATTCTCCAGGAGCTTTGACTGTCCTCTCTGTACCCCTTGTGCCCATCAGCAGTTTATTATTTACACTGACTCAAGTTTTACTGACTGCAATTAAGAATGCCTGAGGGATAGTTTCATCAATATTCCTGCTCTTGAGAGACTGCCATTTTCCTTCCAGCCAGGTTTCCTTTCGACTCTCACTTCTGTGCACAGGAATTCAGCAAACCAGCTTGATACTCAGTAGTGGGACAGGCATTGCTAAAGGAGGAAAAATACCAGGACGAGGGTAAAATTAGCTTTATTTCAACGAAAAGGTGAGCTTTCTGTGTTTATCTGAACACTCTGCAGGTTGACTCTAGCTGACTACCAAGATCATTGGGAGAGGTCAAAATGTCTTCTCATGTTTATGCCTGTGCAGTACTTTGGAAAGTTGTTTTAGAATATTTACAAAGTTGCAAGCAGACAGACCCGTCATTAAGGTTTGCTTGCGTGCAAAAACAACCTATAGTGAATCAAAACAAGGGGAAAAATGAAGAAAAGCCTAATTTCAGGATTCATAAGGAGGACAAAAAGACCTGAGCCTTTCTGAGTTTTACCTATATTCAGAAGAGCTCTGTGACAGCGAGCCTGCTCCTTCACATATCAAAGTCAT
Source organism: Fulmarus glacialis (assembly GCF_000690835.1). Classification (NCBI taxonomy): domain Eukaryota; kingdom Metazoa; phylum Chordata; class Aves; order Procellariiformes; family Procellariidae; genus Fulmarus; species Fulmarus glacialis. The sequence continues at coordinate 27,964 of NW_009193268.1, forward strand.
GTTGAAATATGGTATTTTAATACTTTCTAGCTTAACCCAAGCTAGACCTGAAATAAGACATTTTGCTTCCCAATGGGGACAAAGGCTTGTGAGAGCCTAAGAGATCTGTAGCTACTGCAGAATTTGCAAAATAAAAGCTACTTTAGCCTCAAAGCAGAGCAGTGGCTATGCTAAAATGTCTATTGGGATAGAAATTAATCAAACCTTTTACACAACTGCACTTGCAAGACTTTAAGGGTTAGTGTGCTCCATCAAGAAGGAAGCTGGCACATTAATGGGGAAAACCTGAAGAAGAAAATCTAGTTACATGTTTAGGCTGCTCAAGTAATTAGATTTGATTGTTACCTTGGCAGTTACCTCATGAAATTCAGACATGGAAGAGATCTATTATGCCCATCTCTCTCAACCAAGTTCACCTCTCAGTTACTGCTCTCTAATGTACATTCACCAGCTTGCAGTCTAATTTTAAAAGTCTGAGCAATAGGGTCTCCGTTACTTTTCATGGGGGACTGTTCCAGAGCCTAACAGATCTCAAAGTTAATGCTGTAAAGAGCGACTGCATGAGCACCCAGTTCTATTATCTCAAAAATGCATACGCTGACAGAGGCTGTTACAGGCTTAGACGACTTATTTTCCTGTTAAACATTTTTTGTCAGCCTTTACATCCATGTCCCTCATGTGCAATGAAGCATTTTCTATACAAGAATTTCCTTTACTCTTCTTACATATCACCACGGGCAACAGACAGCAAAAGATTAGCTTTTCTTGTGCTAAATTTTAAGCTTACAGATGATAGAAAAGAGCAGATTGTTTCGGACTTCAAGCTAAGGCTGGTAGGTTTTTTTTGCCTCCTCGCTCAAACCAGTGCAGCACTTCCAAGTACATGCTTTAGCAATAATAATTTTAATAACATTATGATACCTACAGATGCATCTTTCTTATTGTCTCAGAACAAAGAGCATTTAACTATCCTTAAAGACAACAGTCCTTTCACTCGTGGTCATACATCTACATGCAAGCTTGTCCTTTCAGCCTTGTTTTATAGTCGCTCTTTTTAAGAGTTGATACCTCAGGGCGCTATTCATTTGTTCCACTTTTGGAACATTTGGGAGCAGGAGACCAGACCCTCCAAGGCTCAGGAGTGCTCAAGTGACCGGCTCAGACAGAGATACCTTTCATGCAGGTGCTTACATTTGGTGTTTGCAGATTGTTAACGGGTTAATCTGCAGTCACTCTACAGGAAGTATCCTGCCGTATACATCGCATCGCAAATAGATAAGCTCCCTCCAAAGACCCAGAGGTCCAATGACTGTTGGTGCCAACCATGAGAAAAGAATATTTCTTGAAAGTTGAACCCTAGACAATAGTGTTTTTAAAAGTTAATTGCCTGTTCTTGTTAATGCTACCTCCGTGTTCTTTGTCAGTCCTAGAGCAGGAATATGTCGTCTTCCACTGCTTGACAATTTTTGGTCTATACCTACTTGGCCTGGATGATCGGGAGATAAAGGTTTCCCTGTACTGTGATCAATACACGGACTCACATCCCATTTCCACCTCAGTCACCTGCGTGCCCCGGAGTCTGCTGCAATTACTGAAAACGCAGTTAAGAGGACCTCAAAAGGTTCACCAAATATATTTTGGAGATGTAATGAAAACTGACGAAATTGGATATGAGCTACCTCTATTACCTGCCATTGTGGTGAGCTTGTTCTTTCTGCCATGGGTGAGAGAAAGAAAGAAGAGAGAGCGGAGGTGGGAAGGAAGAAGCTGTTACAGAAAAACTTCTCTACGGGTTCTGGGAAAGAGGAGTAATGACATTTTTGAATGAACAAAAAATACACCGGAAAGTATTGATTGGAGTGGTAGGGTAGGACAGAAAAATCAAAGGGGAAAATGGAGGGGAGGGAGAGATGGGGGAGCACAGAGCAAATCAGCAAGTTTGAAAACTTGTGACTAAGAATGAAACACCAAGATAACAAACCCAGGTTTCACACGAACAGAAGGCTGAAGGATTAAGCGAGAGACAAAGCACAATTAAAGACTTTGGAAGTTACAGTACAAGAGAGGAAGTAAACATCTTAGAGAAAACTTTTAGGAATACGCCCTTGTTTAGAATAACTCAAAACAATCCAACCAAAACTCACCTCTTTCCATAGCACACTACTCCGTATAATAATGTTCATCAAAAACAAGTCGCATCCGTTCTAAGAGTCACTGGGGTTCACTGGTTGCCCAGTTGCTACCACTGAGAGTTTGTTGCAGGACTTTGGCTCAAGAACAAATAAATACAAGCTACTCACAGTTTGACTCAAACTGCAAATAATTTGTGTGGGAGAAAGAGTATTTGCTAAGTTGTCTTGACTAATTCAGGAGTAAGAAGAGAAAACCTTCTTAAATTTAAACTTGATTTAGGTCCATTAGTTTGAAAGAGAAGACTGGCAGAAAACATGGCTCTTAGACACATACGTACCATGGAAACAAAATAACCACAGACTAACTTCTAACCAGGAGCTGAAAGTTATTTTACATCATAAAGAAGTTTTCATTAAGAATTGTTAGGTGAAATTAAGGTAAATAGAAGTTTAGATTGTAAAGCACAAAACACGTATGATAATTAGATCATTTTCAGCTTTGGAAATGTCATTCAGAGGAAATAGCGTAAGGCCTCGCATAGGTCTCACTTTAAATGAGACCGGGCAAAATAATAGTACAATAGTGAATAATCTTGTACTGAGGGTGAGGGGCATTAGGTAAACTGATGAAGGAGGTCTTTTCCATTGGTAGCTTCCAGGATCCAACAGAGAAACGCCAAACAGCTGATGGCGTTATTCACAAAGGTGTGAATACAGAAGAAAAACAAGGATTTTGTTGCCACATGGGGTATTAGAAAGACTCTGACAAGAAAACATTGTTCATTTCTATTTGCCTTTTCAGAAGGACTACATGCCAAGCTCTTAAGAAGGTGTTGGTTATACCATGCATAATCAAGGTTACTTGATCACACCATTCACTCCAAGCAAAACCAAAAAGCCCTAAAAATACTTTCTCATTGACAGTTTAGAATTTTACAAAACTGTAGCGCTTTCAGATTACACATCTCCTGTCAAGTATCTCCTTCAGGCTAAATGTTTCAAGAAAATTAATTCAGAAACTTCAGAAAGCAAAACTTACAGTAAAAATACTTTGATTTGCGAAGGACAGCGTTACAGCTAATCCACCACATTTTTCTAGCATACTTGGATTTCGGAATAAGATTTTTAATTTAGCAGGCAGCTCTCCCCAGCATCAGAAAATTTCTGTCATCCATATTTTGAAAGCATTGTGAACTTGTAAAACAAACACACAAGACCTAAATACACTCAGTTCACACTCATTCAACAGAGTTACTGTGAGCTGGCAGCTGGGCTACCAAAGACTACAGGGCAGACTAGCTAGGAAGAATGCACAGGCTGAAATAAGGGGCCAGGGGGGAGAACCAAAAATTGCAGGAAAATAAAACTGAGTTTGCACTAAGTGCTAGGAGGGAAAAAAAAAAAGTCCAAGGGACTAGGGTACTCCTCTAAGAATTAGAAGCAGCAGAGAAAAGCTCCTCACAGCAAGAAGGAGCCCAGGTCCCCTACTGCCCACATGCATGACCCAGCCGGTGTCATACAGAAAGAGCACACATTGTCCCACCTGGTATTTCCTCACAGTTATTTTTGGATACCACATTACAGCAAATAAAGTCTTACACAGTCTTTGAACATAGTATATTTACCCTCAGAAGAGGGCTCCAAACCACATAAAGGTTCCCTGAGTTTAGAAGTTTAAGACTCCTGAAGAAGAGGAAGGATTTTAAACACCCTTTTTTTTTTTATTTTCATACATCCTCCCATAATCAGTATTTCCCATTAGTTGGCTAAAAAGCAACTTAAATACAACATCACACATGGCATTCCTCACCAGCCCTGCGTTCAGACTCCGCATGCATTTCTCAGCAGTTTTACCAAAAAGCACTATTCCCCAGAGTCAGAAGCCTTTCCCTCAAACCCAGGGAGCACATAACCCTACGACTAGACCTGAATAAGACACAGCTCTACAAAAAGAGTGAAGAGAAAAAAAAAACCCAATCCCTCCTCCATTACCTCAAACCCACTCGATCACCACCAGCTCCTCTAACGCTCCTCCCAGACGGCGTCTGAGAAGCCGCCCGTGCCCGTGCCCCCGCCCCTGCCCAGCTGGGCTCTGATTGCCGTAAGTACCCCCAAGCCCCACCTGAGCCCCCCGGCAGCCAGGGTGCCTCAGAGCCTGCCCCAAAGGGTGTGAAAGCCAGAATCCTGGGCTCCTTGCATCGCGGCTCTCATACTTTAATCTGAAATGTTCTGAATTTCTGTTCCTATGAGGAAAACGGAACGCTTGGTACCACTTCGTTAAAGAAGAACACAGGAAAGTAACAGTGGAATATTAATATTCATGAAGTCTCCGACGGTGTAAGGACAAACCCCATAGAAAAGCCTATTGCTTAATAATTCTCTTCCCAGGAAAATGCTTGAAGCACGTGCAGTAAATAAGCCACAAGGTCAGGCACAGCAAAAACACAAGTTTAGCAGCGTATTGAGTAAGCAGAAGTCATGCAGTCACCAGCACGAAAAGGTTACTCCTACAGCTCCAGCTGTAGAAGGAACCCTGTAAGCGCCTGGGCATCTCTGGGCTGTTGGAGCTGCTCAAAGTTACGTTGCTCGTGGCCTAACGGGCACGCTTCCGACGCCCGCTGCTCCCACCCGATACGCGGCCTTGGGAAGTCGTCCAAACTTTTTTGTGCTTCAGTTCTGCATATGTATCAATAGCTAATGTTACCTGGTCCTAATGAGGCATTCTCAGGGCTTCCTTGTATTTCTGTTCTTTTAGAAAATCAATGTTTGAATTATCTTCTTCTTACTACTGACCTTAAGGGGTTTCCTTATGAAATTTCTGTGTTTCTGCTATCTATTTACGCACAAACCTGATCTGGTTTCCTGTACGTGGCGTGTGCTGCTGTAAGAAAGCCATCAAGCTAAGCTGGCATAAGCTTTCCTTTTGGCCTCTAATACTTATGGTATAAAATTATATTTATCAACTACTCCTATATACGAGTGAGCCTATATACGAGCACTTTCATTCCCACATAGCTGGAGCCACATAAGATTAAGTCTGACTACATTGATCATTATCCTATAAATATGAGCACCTGGACTGAGGTGCTCAGAGCAGCAAGTCACTGAGAGCTTAGACTTGTGGGGGTTTTGCCATGTTCTAATGAGTTACTGAGTACAGCTGAGCAGAAATATTTTCACCCATTGCAAATGAAAGGTAAAATACCTCAGCCTAAACCTCTTCTCCTGAGAGTTAAGCTAAAAGAATTTGTTTTGCATCCGTTGTCATCTGCTGAGCCACAACACAGCTGTGCATACCTGAGCCCTCAATCTCAGCTGCCGGCACAGCGCTGAGGGCAGATTGTCTTTGGAAAGATGTCATCTCAGTTCAAGAATTCTCTTCAGAAAAAGTTTCATAATCAAAATGTCACTGCAGAAATCAGTGTAATTTAGAATAACTTGGGGCTGTTAAAGGGTTTTATACGGATAGTGAGGGAAGGAACATGTTTAATTTTACAGATCAAAGGACTTCATTGAAGAATAACCCTGAATGCAAAGGTATTAGCATTTCTTTTGATGGTCCGTAACCCAAGTAAGGGTGTTTATTCGTTGCCACATGTTGCAAAATGAAGACAAAATCTTTGCATAACTCTCTAAAAGTGGGATAACAACTGGCGGGGGAGGGTGGCAAGGGAAAAAAAAAAAGCCCTATACGCTCGGTTGATAAAATTCAAGTTCAGAAGGATTGTGTTTCTCATTAGTAAAAGAAACATGCTTGTCATTCCACAGAAGAAAAATACTGGTTATATCTGTTTAACCTCAGGCTTTTAAAAGAGCCATTTCAGCAAGCTGTTGCCTCACACATGCTGACCTTGATCCTAACGTCTCCAAGCTCTTTATGAGTAATCAACAGGCTGAACTCTAAATTAGAGTTAGGTGACAGATTATTTTCCCCAGTATAAAAAAAAAGCAGCCCTCAAAAGAGAAAAGCTGCTATTGTTCAACCGAGCACAATGGTGTCTATATCTTAATTGGAAAAAAAAGTCTCCCATATATTCACAGATGCAGCGAACTTGTTGGAATTGTACATGGTGCAGACTTTACTCCAGCGTTAACTAATCGAAATCAGCTTCGTCCCCACATATCCTCTCATCTACCCAAACTGAGTACAGTGATATAAATACCCTGTATCACTTTGCCTTCATTAGGATTTCAGGTTTTACATCCAAATTTACTTTTGCAATGGTCAATGCAGCCCAAGTAGCAGTTTTGGAAAAGAAATGAGGAAGAACTAAAGGGAACCAAATCTTCAGAGTAAACATTGCCATCTGAGCCGCGGCTATGACTTCCACCATTCTCAGTCTCAAAAAAAAAGAAATGAGATCTCTAACAACAGATTATCTTACTGTCACGACCTGTATCCACCCGAGAGGTGGGACCTCAGACTGCACCCCTGTCCTAAATGCCTTTCCAAGCACCGATGCAAAGAGAATCTCACTATTAGCAAGTCACTGAAACTTTTGCTGCTGTGTCTACATGTTGTGTGAAGAGCTCGAGAGTCAGCTTTTAGGATGCAGCGTTATCCACTTTTAATGTTTTTATATGCTGCTGTTTAGCTACCTTATGACATTTTTGTAGCGGGGATTTAATCTCCCAGTTAAATTTTCTGAAATTCTACCAGATGGCTGTAAAAAAAAAACAAAACAACTATGAAAAAGGTGGCGGTTCCTGCTAATGTTTAGAAAAGTGTATTGGGTCCGAACTGGTTTAAGTAGCAGGAGCTGCGGCGGTGCCCGGTGTGGAAAGAGGGCATGTCCCGGGCCGCTCGCAACCAATTCCAGATGGCTCCGATATTGGTGTAAGCAACTCATTGAACTCCAAAACCTCAACGGTGGGTGACCCATGCTGGGGCAGGGACCCCCGAGGGGCTGCGGCCGTGGATGACCCGAGGAGCCGCAGACAGAAACCGTTCTGCGCTGACCCCGGCACCCCCCGTCGCCTCCCCGGGGGAACTGGGGGGGACTGGGTGTAACAGGCGGCGCAGACCGAGGGAGGCTGAGCCTACGGAGTGGGGAGGAGAGGCATTTGACGGAGGCTGAGCCTACGGAGTGGGGAGGAGAGGCATTTGACGGAGGCTGAGCCTACGGAGTGGGGAGGAGAGGCATTTGACTTAAGCTGAGCCTGGGGAAGGTGGGAAAAAGTCTTTTCCTCAGGGTTTGTTTTGTTGGGCACGTTTTCCTTCTTTCTGAAATACTCAAATCAGGGATTAGAAGTTTGTGTTAGTTGGCAATAAGGTACAGCAAAAATTCTTCAGGTTGATTCTGTTTTGCTCGTGACAGAACCCATAACGCTCTACGTACCTCACTACCAATCCATACTAACCCGCCTGCACCCTGCTGTGAATTGGCCACTGGGATCACAGCTCACACAGCGTTTCGACTACATCAATCCTACAGACAATATATTATTTGAAAAAGAAACACTGAGGTAGTTCTTTCCCAAAAAGCTCATGTATTGCATCTTTCAAACCTGCTATTTAAATCACTTTTTAAAAGACTGTTTTTCTTAGTGCTGACTGTTTAGAAAGGCATATTTCCCCTAAACAAACTCATCCTTGATCCCTGTTTAATTCAGAATTACTGGCATTTCTGAAATCAGTGAACACCTACAATTCAATGGCCTCATTGAGCTATTCCAGGTTTAGAAGAGGGAGCTGATTTCTCACCTGTCACTCATCATCACCATTAAATTCTGTTTAAGCATCTTCATTGATTCCACATCTGGAATTTTGCATACTGAGTAAATTTTATTATAAAATCAGGTTCTGCTCTCCAGTGTAACTGTGAGAAAATAACACCTAAGAGGCAAGGAAACCATCTTAGCTGTAGCCTCACTTCAGTAACAAAATTCAAAGTCTCACAGGCTTCCTGGGGGATTACTGTTTAGATCAAGTGTGTTTTGGCAGACTTACACATTTAATCAACGCCCAAAGAAGCAAAGTCTCCCTTAAAATACACTTCTCCCTGCTATCTGGAGCCAGAAATAACAGACAAAAAGAAAATTCCAGAGAGATTTCTTTTCAGTCTGGACTTGTGGAATACTAGAATAGAGTATAGAGGGATTTATATTACTGAAAGAGACAAAGACATTTGGATAGTCATGAAAATGGATCTTTACTGTATATTACCCCAAGAAAGTATTTTGTTTCCCTGCCTAGTCAAGAAGAATGTATATGTACACTGTATAGAAATCAATGGAAAATATATAAAATACAATGCTGTTCTGTAAACGTCTTGAAAATATTACCCTTATTGTGTCTTGAAAAGAGGCAGGTGTTGGTAAGTGAAAATGGCTAGTGAAGAACTGGGACCTGGTGAGCTTGAGTAACTTCACGAAGTCGCAGAGTACTTTGTAGGACATTCAAGAAAAAAGCTTGGATTTTCTAAGGTCCAATTCCTCGCTTAAGTACAAAACCATCCACATTGTAGCTTCACTCCGTTGCAGTGCTATCAGCAGCATATCATCTGTTTGCAGAGACAAAAGGCCTACCTTATCAAAGGTTTTCAGGCATGTACCTTCTAATTAGTTGCCTAGCTCTGAGTGAAATTAAGAGGATATAAACACCTAAGAAGCATAAGGTACTTTACCTACAGCCCACTCCGAAAAGAATCCAAGTACAAAGAACAGTCATTATAATTATCAGTCAGATGATGAATGCCCAGGTAATAAACACGTGGCCTTGTGAAGCGTAAGTGAAGTCCTTCAAGTACACTTTCTTTATGTGAGTGAGGAAAATGCAGATACGTAGCAGTAAATAAAGACTTTCCTCTTTAATCTAGGGTTGAAAGCAACTTGATTTAACGCTGCAATAGCAGCCAGTTTTCTCTAGGCTTTCCTATGCCTGCCGGCAACCCTGTCCCTATCTCCACTCATAAGAGGCACGATACTGGGTTAGAAGGATCCTTTGGTCTGACCAAGGACAGCTGTTCTTGGGTTCTGTGTTTTCTTTCAATATTTGATACTCCAATCTGCATGGGGATTCCTATCCACTTGAGGCTCTATACGTTAATGTGAAAGGACCTAGGGTCCAAAGGAGAGTTTGCTTAATACAGACTTCAGCAGTGTCAGACGTCTAGGGCATGAGATGTCCAGAAGAAGTTGACTGAATCTCTCTAAGGTACATGGCCTTGTTTTTCATTATTACCACAGCTAACACCGAACGGTTGTGGTTCACTTAGATTAAGTTCCAAGTAATCTTAAAAAAGATCACAGCATTCAGCCTTACACTGCATTTCTTGCCAACGTTTTCCACGAATCTCTGCAACATCCACCTTTCCAGGCACCAAATGATATTTTTGTCTCTATATTGCTCCCATGTCGAAAGCTCCTCGTTTGCAAATGGCAAGCGCTCTACAAGGCAGCAGGCTCAAGTTTGGCGAATTGTCATCCTCCAGGTTATCCCCCACCTTCTGCCACTAAAAACTTACCTTCATCAGAGAGCTTTCAATTCCCTCCGTACTTACAGGAGATAGAAGCCCTTAAATCCTCCCCACAACAGCTTTTCATCTTCTTTATGCTCACAATAGATCGCAGCTCTCTTCCCTCCGGCCCTGCCGGTTCCCCTAATTATCTTTCAGTGGGGCTAAGCGCTCCCCCGTCTATCACCCCCAGTCGCCGTCGTAGCTCAGCGTTGCGGCATCGGCTGCCCACCCTCCAGACAGCTCACGGGGCTGGCGGGGGAACCACCTCTCACAGCGGGTGCGTTACTAACACCCCTCTCTCTCCTCCTTCTGAGCGACTCCTGCGTGCCACGTCCGGCTGTCCTCCTCGCGCTTACAGCCCTGGCCCGACACCGCTGGTTCCTAAAGCCGTTACGCCCCTCATACAGCTGGTATCAAACATTGCACGTACCGCTTGACAAATGCGGGTCGCTTCAAGGTATGTTTCTCTGCTCTTCCTCTCCAGTGCGGGTTTCTACTCGCTGCACAAATTCTGTTGTGCCCCGTAACCGGTGTTTTTGTGGGTTTGGTTTTAAAAAGTCACGGTACCTTTCTGAAAACTAGAGGTGGATTTGAAACACTCCTCTGCTACCACCAGCCTGTTAAATTGATGCGGTATTCGAACTTAAGCGTCTGCCTTACAGCGACAGGTAAAGTTACCTCTGTGCCTTTAATGTACATAGCCTGCGAATGATTAAGGGAGGAGATGTGAACAGTCCCAGCAAATCCCTGGCATAACTCATGTACATAAAGTTACTCATGGATGTAATGATTTGTAGAAGGAAGACCATATTTCATAGATTAGGACCGTTTCATAGAATGCCTGGAACTGTTTTGAGCCGTGGGATGTTAAGCTATATCAGTACGTTATTGTTTTTTAAAGAGTTGAAAAGAGAAGGAAATTACTGTAAATCAAGTAAAATATTTCTGAAGGCTATTATTTCAAACTTACTTGACCACTGAATCAGATGACTCTGACAGGATGCTGAGCAAAAAGCTTTCTTTTCCAGGCTGTCCTTAATGTTTCACAGATATTTCCAAGTATATTGTTTTAAATTATCAAACGTGGTTTCTCCAAGAAGAACAGAGATTTTTCTTCTTCAAGTTGGTCAATAAAAAATGATGAGTTTCATTTAGTAGAAGAGGTGGAGTCTTTGCTATTTCTCTTGTATTCCTCTTTTTATTTTGCTTTATTCCTTACTCTTACACATATGAATACATGCACGAAGGGCCGACCAGCAGACCGAGAGGTTAACTTTGTTCTATCCTGCTGCATTTAGCAGCTGTGGTACTGAATACTCTCAGTACTCTTCCAATGCCAGAATTATGTGCTGATTTCTGCATAGTACTTGTAAGTCTTAAAATGATTGCTATTAATCGCTGGCAACATGTGTCTGAGGTACATGACTTAGGACTGAAAATATTTTTCGGTTCTATTCCCAGTATTATTAATTCAGCGTGTAAAACTTCTTAAGGTATCTCTTCTACTTTTAACTTTTCCCAACCATATTTTACTGCACTGGGTTGCTAACAGAGTTAATTCTTTAAGCCTTGATCCACAGCACAGGGAAGTCTGTGGAAAGACTCCCATCAACTTCAGAGTATATTCAGTAGACACTTAATACTTTTTTTAAAGTGCTTTGTGATCCTTTAGTTGACAGGTGACGTTTAAACAAAAAAAGTTATAAATTTATTTGTTTTCCCTTACTTTGTTATTGATGTTTCATGCTATATATCAAAGAATGAAGTCACATAACAAAGGAAAATAAATTAAAAAAAAAAAGCAAACACAAGACTAGAATCTAATGTCAGCATTAAATCACAGAGGAAATATAGCAATTCTGTTAGCAAAGGATAGATCCTGGTTTTTTACACACCAATCATTTTGATAGCTTGACAGTTTGCTTCACATTATCCATGAATTATTCTAATCTTTACTTAAATATTAAGTAAATATTTAGCTAGCTCAGAATAATTTTTATTATATCATTATTAGAAAATACTGGGAAAATATTGGGGGAAAAGCATGAGGTCTTACATAGTAAGAAGTAGTCTGAGACGCATCATTCCCAAAACAATCGCTCTTCTTGGGACTTCATAACAAGGCATTTGCAATGGTGAAACTGGCACACTGATAAATAAAGCCAGGAATAATTTATACGTATGAGTTCTTTAAAACCAATATTTTCATCGTATCGTCGCACGCAACCTTGTGCCAGGGGCCTGGGAGGTCCCAGGCCCATTGGTAGAAAGTGGGAGGTGCAGGTGAGGTGGTCAGGGCAATCGAAGCCTATGGGTGCCCTCGGAGCCCTGGCGCTCAGCACTCTCATCGGGGCGGCAAGAATCACAGTCTTCAATCCAAAAAGGGATGGTGGAATTGTTCCAACAACAGGGAAAGAAATAGCTTTTGACCTGGAATGTACTTCCCACGTATGCACAATGGTGCTTATAGCTTGTGTAGGCGTATGTGAGCTACTCTAAAGCTAGTTATGAAAAGGGAGTGAGGAGACAAAATCTGCTGATGATCGTAAATAATTCACGTAAACTGGCTTCGGCAAGCAGAGCGGGCCTAGCAGCGTGCAGCTCAGCTTGGGCTAAGAGCCCAAACATGAACTCAGCTTGGATAATTTTGCAGCAAGCACTGTTTTCTCGGCTTCCACAGCTGAGGTGGCCATCAGTACCAAAGCAAGCGTGCTCAAGGCTAACGCGGGGTTATCGGTGCCGTGCGGCATTCACAGGAGTACACAATCGTTTGTGATTCTTTCTTAATCCAGGACTAGGAAGTAGTTCTTACTGTTTATTTTGCTGGCTCAGGTTATACCTCACTCCCTAATGCTTTGGGGTTTCTTGACCATTTCCAGACCATCTTCTCCTTGCGTATCCTAAAAAATGAAGTCCATGACCAGCCGTGGGCGAGTGCTGAACTCATAACTAAAAGGTGTCACGGCTATTCAGGATACACCTGAGGAGTCTATAGCTCTCTCGTTCCTTGTCTCTGCCTTTGCGATTGCACTGCACGTGCGTTCGGGTATTGCTTGAAGCAGAAGTAGCTGTACAGCCGCACAGCCGTGCCCGTCTCTTCACATTTGGATTAGGGCAGCATTCCTGAGCCTGGCGTACGGCTTCCCAACTGCCCTCGGACTATTCTCTCTGGCTGTGAGATTTTTGCAGTTCGGAAATATTCTTTCTTTTTTCCTGGAGAAACTACTAGTATAGGTTTAATAAACACCAAAGCCCCATATATTCTCAGTGGTGAGTATTTCTTCTAAGAGCAAAGCTTTCGTTAGAAAAAAAGAAACTACATGAATTCTATTCCACACTGCGAAAAATATTCCCTCGGACTATTCTCTCTGGCTGTGAGATTTTTGCAGTTCGGAAATATTCTTTCTTTTTTCCTGGAGAAACTACTAGTATAGGTTTAATAAACACCAAAGCCCCATATATTCTCAGTGGTGAGTATTTCTTCTAAGAGCAAAGCTTTCGTTAGAAAAAAAGAAACTACATGAATTCTATTCCACACTGCGAAAAATATTACTGTTTGATAGACAGAACAGTAAAAATTCAGATTTTGTGATCTTTTTCCTTTGGAGAAGACACCTATTTAGCACTGTGTATTTCATTAATGCAGTCCTGTTTTTTGGCAGAGACCATGAACCTGACCGTAGAAGGAAACAAACAAGAAGAGGCAACTCATTTGCTCCCTCTTTGAAAGCAGGAGCATTCAGGAGTTCTTTTACTTTCCCACTTGACCTTTTCTGGGCCAGATTACCATCCTTTCTCTTACTCGCTCCATGGCTTTTTGCTGCATTTTCTTTTCGGTTCACCCAATGGCTGGTACTCACAGCATCACTAAAGGGCATCAAAACTCTCCTTTTATGTGCAGTTTATTGTACAGATAATAATTACAGCTATTCTTGATATTCTTATATAAGCTTTTTGTCTATGTACACATGAAAATGCCACAAAGCTCTTGGGTTTTCAGTTTTCAAGAGCACTAAACCTGTGTCCAGCTCTATTTATTGTTCATTAAATCTACCTAGAAGGCAGGTGTTTTTCTAGCTCTTAACATTTTCCAGTTCTTGTGTAGGCTCTTGACTGGGTGACAAATCTGGGCCTATTCCAAAAACATAGATGCTGAAGGAAGAATTAAGTTTTCACTGTTACTTAATTCTATCTACCAGAATTTCTACTCACTACTTAGGGTTTATAATTTACTTGCCTTAAGTAGCTTTTCCTGTTATTCAGTGTCTCTGACATTAGATTACTTTTACAAAATGTTTCCTGACATATTATTCAGTCCTTAACCTTATTATAATTGTGTTTCTTTTTAACCTTCTCTTAATATCACTTACCATTTTTTTATGCCTAGCACCTATTGCTGCATGGCAATTTTCTCTGAAGTATGTCTGTTCTTTGCCCTCCTGCCAAAATTATATTCTGCTGCCAGTTCCCTGGAAATACAGTGTTAATACAAATTTTGCAATGTTTCTCTAGACATGGAGCAGATCCCATTTGAAGTTTTTACTAGTAGTCCATTCTCCTTTGAAAAAAAGCTGCTTCTTTTTTTTTAAACTACCACCTACACTTTTAAGATCAGTTCTAAATAACTATAGGAACAGATCAGATTTCAGAGCACTACAGAGATAGGAAAAGGCAGACAGAAACTTTTTTGGGATTTAACTGAAAATTTTCTCAAAGTGATGTTGTGAGTTTGGAACATTGAAAAGGCACATTAGTAGAAAAGATGTTAAGTTTGAATTTGGGGGGGTGTTTGTTTTTTCAAAAGTTTGGCTCTGTCACTGATTTTCATGAGTCTACAATGCAATTAGGGAACCCATGGCGCATTATTCATTGTCAAGACTCTGGATTAGAACTCTGGTCCAATTTTCCAAAAAAAAGATGAAATTTTAACTTTAGTTTCACATGAGGTTAAAATGTTTACTCCTAGACACAGGCAAACTGAAGTGCTTTGAAAATTCAAGAATGAGGTAGACATTGATTTCAGCATAACCTCTACATAATACAGTAATTGGAAATTCACTTTGCATGTGAATGTTTCTCTTGTATTACTTATCATTTTAAACTACTAAGGAATATGGGTCCTGTAAAAGATGATATACAAAACCAAGTGCTATTATTGTGGTATTATTTTGTGTGGTCTCCAGCTGAACAAGTGTTTCTGATGTTCAGTCTACATCCTAACTTTTTAAAATCTTGGTTGTCACAAAGCAAGAACAGATCCTTATCTGCTGTTTTCTGGAAACTCTTTAATTATTTGCAACCTTTAATTGGGTCTTATCACATTTCTCTTATTGTGAAAACTTATAAAAGGAAAAAAAATGCTGCATTTTTAAAATGGATCCATATGTGCACTTACTGCAGCCAAATACATAAATGTCTACCAGAGTCTTTTTAAAGGTGAAGGTCAGGGATGTCATCTTGTAATTGGAGAGGATAAAGAGGACTCATATTAAAACAACCTAGGAGTGTTTGTTCTTTCATGTTACTATGACTCATGAGACCATAAGATGTCCAGTTCATATATGCTTGAAGTATCTACAACTACCTGAGGTGGCTACCACAACTTGTGTACCTTCTTATTGCAGAGATACTACTTTGTTTGACCTCTTGTCTTGTTTTGCCAAGATTGACAGGTGTCTGAGTGTTACAGAACACAAGATTGAGAAGGAGCTGCCCCTGTGGTTCAATGCAAGGATTTGGGGCTCAACACAAGGATATGGGGACTGTGAGTATGGTAAGAGCCTCCTCTGAGGTTCTTCTTCCTCAATTAGGACAGTTGTTGGAAGCCAATTAGGTTAGTAAATGATAGTTGCTTAACCTCAGGTCAATGATATCTTCACTTTGTCTTAAGGCAGGATGAATACCCTCTGGACTGTTCTCAAAAGGAAACTGCCGATGAATAGTGAAAGAAGCAGACAGGAGGGCACTGTTCCCCTGCCTCCTCCCCCTGCCATGTTCTGGGCTTCACCTTGCTGCTGACTTGTTACAATGCAAATGTCAGTAACACCTTCCATTGAATTTATGAATTAGAAGAGAAAGAGTTCTTTACTATCTTCTATAGGTCATTAGAATAACTTAATAGAAATATAATTTTTCTATCCTTGGGTCATGGTTTAGCCCCAGCTGGCAACACCCCGGTGGGATGGGGGAGAGAATCGGAAGGGTAAAAGTGAGAAAACTCGTGGACTGAGATAAAGACAGTTTAATAGGTAAAGCAAAAGCCACGCACACAAGCAAAGCCAAACACGGAATTCATTCACCACTTCCCATCGGCAGGCAGGTGTTCAGCCATCCCCAGGAAAGCAGGGCTCCATCACGCGTAACGGTGACTTGGGAAGACAAACGCCATCACTCCGAACGTCCCCCCCTTCCTTCTTCTTCCCCCAGCTTTATGTGCTGAGCATGACGTCATATGGTGTGGAATATCCCTTTGATCAGTTGGAGTCAGCTGTCCCGGCTGTGTCCCCTCCCAACTCCTGCACCCCCAGCCTGCTCGCTGGTGGGGTGGGGTGAGGAGCAGAAAAGGTCTTGACTGTGTGTAAGCCCTGCTCAGCAGTAACTAAAACATCCCTGGGTTATCAACACTGTTTCCAGCGCAAATCCAAAACACAGCCCCGTACTAGCTACTGTGAGGAAAATTAACTCTATCCCAGCCAAAACCAGCACACCTTGTTACACACCAGAGGCCTTTTTGATTTGGTGGCATTAGTTTTCAAAGCAACTTTATAACACTGGGAATAAAGAATAAGCACAGCTAACACAAACCAAAATGCATGAGACAAGGGCTCACAAAAGGAAGAAAAGGTATGTTTCCAGGACGGTTGAGCTGACAAAGATCTGCTACAAAATCCTTGTGTAGCATCTGCAGTTCTGCACGTTCCCACCAGAGGGGGAAAGAAGCTACACCACGGCGAGATATTTGCATATAAAACCTATTGCGGTGTGCTGTGAAGGGGGAGGAAAGTGTTGGTTAGAATAAAAATTCAGGCCAGGGGCATAAAATTCCTGCATTTGCGATTTTCCATATATAATGAGGCTTAACTGAAAGGAAAATACAATCACTTTGGTCAAGTATGCACAGAACTGAGGACCTGGCATATATGTATGATATGAACGTGAAACAAGCATTTTAAAGCTACTGGCGGAAATTAATTGCTTGTGAATACTGAACAGTCACCTAGCTCTGCTGAGTTATGCACAAGTACTTTATCCATGTATGCATTTTATGCTGACAGTATGCTTCCAAATTTTTTCTTTGTCCTTTTCAAATTAAAATTCTCTTGCACCACATATATGAACTTCTTAGTCTTAGAGTCTTGCTTTACCCCAATCGAATCATAATATCCATTGCTTTCATATTTTCTTCCTTTCAAATCCATTAGTCCTTCAATAGCCCTCCCTTACTTCCTCCCAGGCCCAGTATGCCTCGAGGTATTATTCTTCTAATCCTTTTCCCAAGCATTGTTATTTAGGTTTTAAATTCCCAAAGTCTTTTCTCAGCAAATAGTGGGACCTCTGCCAAAAACTTCCAGAAGAATTATTCAGGGAGGTTCCCTTAGCTATTTAATCGTTTTGATCGGA
>NW_009193268.1:45206-77014 GCF_000690835.1 Fulmarus glacialis
TGATTCCAGGTCTACAGTAACCGCATTCCTTTAATGTTCAAGAGAAATAAAATGTTCTTGAATTTTTAGGTATGTATATTTCCTATTTTCATCTTTTCTTTTTGCTCAATCACAATTACATTCTGTGTTTTCTCTATGCAGCGGTTTAGCTCTGAATATGAAATACTGTGACAAAATTTGCACTGTTCCTTTCCCACACCCTGAATAAGCACAAAAGATTATTCCAAACACAATTGGAGTGATACATGATGCAATATTTGTGTTTCAGCAGTCAGAACCTGATAAGACTGTCTTTAAAAAGCCATGAACCATGTGCTCTCACGTAAGCTCTCCTAAACATACCTGGGTTAATGCATTCAACTCCTGACTTGTGATAAGATTAAAAACATCATATTCACATTCAGTGTGACCTGAAGACTTGAAATCAGATGGCTACGACAGAAAATGTGTCACGCTTTTTAGTGCTTCTTAGGTATTAGGACATTCTGTATCCTCTACACTAAAGGAAATGTTTTGTTTTTGATAACAAGGTAATACCCATCCAAACACCTAAAGAAATTCTTGTTTCTGTATCCGGTCTCCTGGAAAACCTTAAACACATACATGCACATGACACTGCACAGCCTGAGAAGTCAGCCACTCTTAATGTTTTCAGCAGGGTTCACTCCAGGGACCCTGAAAGGTAAATTGGCTTCCCATTCCTCCCCAGCACTCCTGCTATTCTTCAAGCAAGTTCAAGACCTCACACTGATAAAAGGCAATTGTCACATACAGTAACACCTATCATCTTCCCAACATCCCGATGAGGGTACTAACTTTTTACATGGTGAAGTAAGTGTCTGAAACAGAATGAGAAGAAGAGAGAAAAACATTTACCCTCTTCTAAGTTGAAGAAAAATGAAAATATATGGGGCAGAAGCAGTTTATTCTTAAAAATACTGATCAATTAGCAGGCAAAACACAGCTTTGTCTCCCTCCTAATCCCTCTAACAAAACCTCATCTAATTTTTTGATGGAGTCTGTTTCTTCAGTTTCTAATTAGCACTTGTATCTGGGGGTCTAATCACAGGATTCTTCCTTTCTTAGGCAAGTAGCTGGGTTATAGTCCTGTGATACCAGTTCTTATCTAGCTCAGCAGGTCTGATTATGTCTGCGCCCTGCAAACCTCTTCCCTTCAGGACCATGCAATAGTAATCGATGGCTAAATTGTCCCTGCCCTAAGTAAAGTATTTTTTTGCTTAGAACAAAAGCATTTCTGGGGAAAAAGAGATTAAAAACACTACAAGAGACTGTCTAGACTGTGAAGAGTACCATCCTTTGGGTACGAGTTGTCCCAAATTCTTTAGACTTTCTCTGCAAAATTTCTCTATATCAGCATATTTTTCAGACAGTGTGTAATATCTCACCTCATTTCATAAGGTTTTTGTCTCTTTAGCGTTCAACTGAGAGATGTTGCCAGACTTGGGAAGCAAACCAGCAGAGGCATTTTCACTGGAGATTGGAAGGTAGCTGTGGCCATTCTGACTTCCCATCACCTCTCAAAATGCCAGGTCAATAGACAGTCATAGAAGATCCAATATACAGTACCTTCCAACTCTGATGCAGTCACACAAAGCCAAGAATGCTCATAAAAATTGCTGCCTCTCAGTATGCTTAACGTTAGTACTTACAGCTCTGCTTCTGTCATACAGGGGCTGCCTGTAAGAGGGATGGAGATAATCACAGCACATGGAATTCTTTGTATGAGGCATGAGATATGAGATCTTACCCAGAGTGGCTGATAAAAACACAAATACACAAAGATGTATATTCCATTGCCTCTAGGCAGACCCTTTGGTGTGCATCAGGTGGCTCCGTTAGCTTCAGTTAATTTGGATCACTCAGTAGAGCAGAGATCAAAAGGAATAAATGTATCTTCTAGCAATATCTAAAACAAGTAAACAGGAAAGCTTCTGGTTGTTCCAATCTGCTTGCATCCGAGATGTCCTTTTTAAGTAACTCATTTTGCCGTTCATTTCCATGGTATGGATATAGCAGGATAGGCCTAGCATCCCACAGTATCACACTGGAAATCTTTGTAGGTTTGCATCCCTCTCCACATTCTCATATCCTCAAGTGCTAAGATACCCTATGCCAATCTGCTTGCTGAGCATTTGGCATATGAAATCACCGCAACTTTTTCCTGGATAACTTCTCTGTCATCAGGCTGGCTTATTGTGAAAAGAGAAATCTAAGTCCTCGCTTACAAGGGTATAGAGCAGGTCTGAATGCATAATCTATCACAGGTAAATGGAGAAAGGTAAGCCCCAGCAATGTGGTGAAATTTGTAGTTTACCTCCCTAAAGCCTGTGTCCGTATTAGGAATACCAGATGTACAGAATTAATATGATCCCATCAGCGGCTTTTGTCTCTGTCCTATAAAAACAAGAGGCTAGCGGCTCTGTGTGGGTCTTAACATAAAGGGTATAGCGGGGAGCTATAGCACCTCCCCTCCCCAGGGCTGTAGCTTCCACCTCCTGGTATCTGTGGCTTCACCGCAGAAAGCCACGAAGGGCCTTTCTGGTTGTGTCGCAGACGTTGTGCAGCCTGGCAGCAGGGACATCACCCAGCGGCATGTCTATAAACACCCACGTGGGCGCTCAAGCAGCCATTTCTTCTTACAGTGCTGAGGGGTCTCGTGAGACTGATGAGGTAGCTTTCTAGGTAAGTGCTAGAAAATATTTAACGGGGTCTAAACGGCAAGTCATACAGTTTGTCCCAATTTGTTTCTCCTCAGGTGCAGTGCAGATATGCCAAAGGCGAAGTAAAAGCTACACACCTTACACATGGTACTCTGTAAATTGAATTTGGAAAGAATTTCCAAAGGCAGTATACACGCAGCTGTATTGCCTAAATTTAGCTGCTTAGCTGCAACCTCCCACGTGTGAGTATTTTCAATGTTATTACACTTTAGTAGTACTTAGATGCAACTAGAACTGGAGAAAAATAGAGGGCAGAATTTGACCCAGTGGGTATGCTGAACAGATCTGATGAAGATAATAAGCAAACTTAGCCTCTGAGGGTTTAAAAATTCAAGCAGCTTTCACTTTCATTGACATCTGGCCTGTCTGATTCCAGTTGGGAAAAGATGATGAAATAATACTGAAAAGACCTAGTTTCTTCCCTCTCAGTAGTTTTAACTTAAACCGTGCATGCAGAATTGCACTAAAACTCATTACTCTTCACATAATCTTTAAAGAAATAGGCTATTTCACAGTTTTTAATTGCACAAAAGTTAAGACTTTGGAATGTGTTTTTGTTTATTACAATTAAGTAACACTATTTCAACCCTTCAGAAAAAAACACCCAATACTGTACTAAATTGCAGGAAGATGGGTTCTTTTCCCAGAGGATCACTGCCCCTGGCCTTCAAGGCCGAGGATGGCTTTCACCTTTTGGGATGGGGCAGTACCGTGCTGCATCGAGGTCAAAGATGTTCTTAATAGCCCAGCATGGCTCTCTAGGGGTCCAAAGTCCACCGGGCTGGAGGACAGCTGATGTTCACCAAAACCAAGTAATCTCTAGTCTCTTTAGAGCTTTTCATCTCAGTGCTCAGAAAAAGAAGAAAAACAGTTTAACTGAAACATAATGAGACAGACTGTGAGAGTCTGGAGTGTAAACAGTGCCTTTACGGTGGATCATTGCTCCCTGTCTTTCAGCACATAATCTCTACTGTAAATGGGACCAGCTACCAACCAAGAGCAATTAGTGGAATACAGTATGCAAATATTGGTAATACCTATTTCTTGCTGTAGAGCATCTAGCAAACGTAACATTTTTCTCTAGCTGAACCCTGCAAGCGAAACAAATGTTATTATGCCAGTGTTCATGCAACAGTTCCAAATAGCATTAGCTTAGAATTGTAATAAAACACATTACCCTTCACAATAATCTTTAAAGAAATAGGATTTTTTTAATGAAAGAGTTTAATAACAGAACGTTAAGATTTTGAAATGTGTTTTTCTTTGGTGGAATTAAATAGAATGTTTTCATCTTTTAAAATTAAGTGCACAAAAAAATCTTAATTTTAGGACCACCAGCTATGATCATGCTAACAGCAATGGAATTGATGAAATAGGATACATAATTTTAATTCATGGGTCTACCTCTTGTTCTTCAATTTCCCTGGTGCAGTTACATTGTTAAGTGGATAAAACCTTTTTTTTTCTTTTCTTTTCTTTTCATAACGGATACTGCCATGACATTTGTTTCATGGTTAACCAGCCCTACAGTGTCCTTTCATGACACTTGTAGCTACACCAATGCCAGAAACAATCTGCGAAGAGATTTAGTAAAATATGCAGCATAACTATCTGCTGGGGAGAATTTCAGATTGTATTTTTTTTGTATTTTTCCAATTGTTTATCAGGTTTGTGTACATATAGAAAGACTAATTAACTTAGACACTACAAGTCCATGAGAATACCCTATGTAAATATAATGAATTAATTCTGTAAGCAAATGCCTCTGTGAAATAAATTACTTGACAGTTTTGGCAGACAGCTTGTCCTTTATCCAATGCTTCAGTGGAAAGCAGAAGAAAATGCAACTGGAGTAGCCTTGTAACATAACGTATGTAAATCTTTTCTGAGCTATTCGGTGGCAATTTAAATGCCCTTAAGCATGCAGACTGATGGTCTTGGTAATTGTTTTCCCAGTCATTTGGGAATCTTCTAATAATTCCTTAAATTTTGCATCAGCAACACCTGTACTCTCTCATCAGCTCACATTTTTGTGCTGCTTTGGGGACTGTGGGCAGAACTAGCTGCTGGTGTAACTCCAAATTTCACTGCAAAGAATATCTCTGCAGACAGCATTTGGTTCAGTGGAGATGTTATCGACCTGTGAACGACGAATATTAACAAGTCATTTCCTGCCAGGCAGGTTTAGGTAGAGTTGCTTTGAACTGTTAAAGAAATGCCAGTATTTTCTGTATGTCATTTGTATATCCATTGAGTAAATCTGAATGGCACTTAGGGAATACTCATTTTGATGAAAGGAGCTATAGAAATTGAGCTGATGCAGTGAATCTAAGTACAAATTAATTCATTTATCATGAGACAGATATCTTAAGAGGTGAGTATTTTCCTATATCCCACTCAGCCTCCTTTCACATTTTGCCATTGTTAGAAGAGACAAGATAAATCCCAGAAACTTTATCAGTTACCAAACTTTCTTTTCTCTTATGTGGCTGACAAAGAAAATAAAAATGATTGAGAATCAATTGTTCTTGTAAAGCTCTTAAGAACGGTCTGCAGCCTTCCAGCAGTTTTATTCAGCTCTATGAGCATCAGCCAACTGTGGCCCTTTTGTTATTAATTAGATTTAATTCATTTTCAATATGTCTTCATGGGGACAGACTTTTTAGCAGGGCCTGTTGCGACAGAACAAGGGGGAATGGTTTTAAACTAAAAGAGGGTAGATTTAGACTAGATATAAGGAAGAAATTTTTTACGCTGAGGGGGGTGAAACTCTGGCACAGGTTGCCCAGAGAGGTGGTCGATGCCCCATCCCTGGGAACATTCAAGGTCGGGTTGGACGGGGCTCTGAGCAACCTGATCTAGTGGAAGATGTCCCTGCCCACGGCAGGGGGGGCAGACTAGGTGGCCTTGAAAGGTCCCTTCCAACCCAAACCATTCTGTGATTCTATGATTCTATGATTTATACATTCAAAATTGTAGAAAATTGCCCTGCCACCAGAGATGGCCGTGAGTGAGTGCCTGCCTGGAGGTCACGCGGTGGTAACTCTCTGATATGCTTTCCCAGCTCCAGGGGTTTGTGGCGTAGAGATTTCCTGAACCAAAAATGTTATCCCTGTAGTTAATAACCCCCTCGTGGATCTATTTTCCGTTCTAATTTGTCTAATTGCTTTTCGACACTATGTAAATGTTTAAGCATCCACAGCGCCCCGGTTGCAAGGAATGCTTCAGCTTAATTATGCATCGTGTGAACACAGAAAGTCTGATCTGCAAAGGGCAAACTTAGCTCCTAAGAGACTTCACAGTTAGCCTGGCCTTTGGAAAGGATTTAGGATGAATTTACTGCCATGGGCTCTTTATGATTAGAAATGCCATCTTGTACATTATCTGGGACTAGGCATCTGCAAAGAAGTCCCTGAAATGAGAGCTCTAGGATGTAGATATGCTCCTGCATTGGAATTAGGACTGTCCTTATAGACAGTCTGGGTGAAGGGAAGAGCAACCAAGAGCAGGGGATGCCTGGGACTGAGCAGAGGGCAAAGCGTGGGAAGCAGAGCCTGAGCTGGCAGGGTTATGTGTGAAAACTGAAACCGAGCTAGGCTCGGGTTGTGCACTGGTATTAATCATCTGTGAGCTGGGGTAAAAGCTACCAGCGTGCAAACTGTAATGGGAGCAAACCCCGTATTTACGGTTATTCATGGAAGTTTGTAGCTTTTTTCTTTTTCTTTTTTTTTTTTTAACTGAAAAGACCATGTTAGGTACTGAGGCTCTGCCTCACAGAAGAGCTAGAAATAATGATGTCATATAAATGGATTAATGTAATGTATTTAAAAATGAAAAGGATTAAGCTCTTGCTAAATTATTTAGGTCTGCTCATGAATATACATACAAGTATAGACAGAGCTTTTCCTTTTATTTTTTACTTGAAGACCGGTTGTGTTTTAAGAAAAAGAAAGAAAAAAACCCATATCAAATAAGGATGAAATTGAAATCCTTCTCCCTTATTTGACTGAGCCTTCACTCTGTAAACGAATGTGACCCCTGTTTTGCATCGCTGCCATTAAAGATGCTGATTTCTGCATTCGGCCCCAGACATTTTTTCACTTGGGTTACAGGAAATGAGATGGGAACCTCTCCTTGGGTAAAAGTATAATTCCACTGTGATTCAAACACACTGGATTTCCACACAGACAAAGCTGTGAGCCACCATTAGATCACTAGTATATCCATAAAGGCTAGTCATGCTGAGACAGTGACAGGTGCATATATTAACACATCCCAAGCTCATAGTTAAGATCTGAATCTGAAGAATTTCAGGCTGAGTGAGGCATAACTATATCACAAGAAAGACAGGAGGGCAGTGACAACCAAAATTATAATTGTAAAGGGCTTCTTGCTAACTCCATGCTTCAACCACTCAAAAACCTCAAATACTCATCCTAGTGATCGAAATATTCCTAATTTTAGCATCTTCTGCATGATACTAGAAATATCTGAGCAGGAACATTTCAGCTGTTTTATTTGAATAGGAGAGTGAGAAAAAAACGAATGCAACTTAGCCATTATAAAAAAGATTGTTTCAATGATCTTCTGAGCAGTTTAAATGATGAAGCATCAGTAATTGTGAAGGTGAAATACAAAGAAATAACCTTCACTGAATATGCATTCATATGTGTTCTAATTCACATCCATACAATGAAAAACAAACCGAAAATTGTCTTACACGGCTCACGAAAAGAATCGGTACGGTACAACCTGACATCTTCTGACAAAAAAGTTCCATTTTAAGCAGCATCTCGTACATTGATTTATGACACTTTCTGTATCATAAATAGCAACACGTTGTAGGCAATATTATTTTGGTACCAGATAAAGATGTCAAAGAACCTCCTACACTGGCATTGTTATATGTTATTTCAGAAATATAACTTAGATCTCATACTGAATCTGACACAGAGCAAGGGAAGTTCTGAGATAATAGTCACTTTAAGAGATGAGAAGGGTTGGGTTCTCTTGCTACAACCAATCAACCCTCCATGCAGTCTTACCTGAACACAGGTAGATAACAGGATCAGTTTCGTTCATTGACTATGGGTGGAAAGCAAGTGGTCCAGAAGCAAGCGGTCTAAATACTCAGTGTTCATTTCGACAAATAAATTGTCTCCGTTTTTGGATCTGACAGGATATGAAAATTACAAATATTTTCATGTAGTGATTGAAAATAAAAAGCAACCATCCTCGTTTAACAAATACTATCTAAACTTCAGCAGGTAGAGTTTTAGAAACCCTAAGAAGTCTTGCAAGAAGTTTTATAAAGACTTGAAGCCGAAGGATTTTTTAGTTTTCCGCAATCTCATTTCCCCTGTCAGTAACTGGAACTAAAAGACTTCAAGCCTCAATAAAACTGTCAAAGTCTGACCAGTTATTCTAGTCCAGCTTCAATGTCTGGTATTTCCTGTTCTAAATCCTGCTCCTCCCAAAACCAACTTTATACTGGGATATTTCGGCTTACCATGGCATCAGACTGTGGGTACAAGAGAAGGGAAAGCTTTAGCACATCAGTCAACCGAGTAGAATAACTAACCTGTATTAGTGTTTCAAAATTTGTTACTCAAACTCAAAATAGGAATGTTGACTTAAACATTCAGCCATCATATTACTTGGTGCTAGGGAATTTATGCATTTTTAGACAGCTCTTTTCATAGCACAATTCCTTTTAATTAAGTCATAATGTAACATGTCCTAATATTATTGATACTTCATGGAACATTACAAAAGCAATGTAAAAAATAAACGCCTTTGCTTTTACTTGAGGTAGGCCTTTCCCATTTACAGTATACATCCAGGCCTCTGCCACATGTAGGACTTGTCGTATAGGTTTTTTCTTAAAGCTGCAGGATCAGGTGTATCATGCTATGATAATGAAACTATCAGTTTCAACCTATGGTATCAGATTCCCCATGTTATTCCCCCTATGTAGAGGAATTTTAACAAATAAACAGAGTCCTCAGTATTCACATTTTGCTGAAAATTCATCTTCTTGTGTCACCATCACTGATACGAGTTGAGGTCAGCAAGCCAAAGTCTATCCAGTGACAGGATAGGAGCAGCACAGCGTTGAGTTTCTTTTACACCCCAGCAGAATATTTGATACTTCTTAATTTTGTGACTGTCCCATGTTTTGTGCATGGTGGGAGAACAAGAGACAAGAGTCATAAACTGAAACAGGGGAAATTCCAACCAGATTTAAGGGGAAAAAAGAAATCACTGTGAGGATATAATGCAGTCGCCATCTTGGAGGTCTCCAAGACCCAAATGGACAAAAACCTTAAGCAACCTCGTTTACATCCAGTATTGATCCTGTTCTGAGCAGCAGGCTTGAATGGAGACCTCAGGAGGTCCCTTCCAACCCGAAGGAGTGCCCGATTCTGTGAACCTGTTTGATGGTCCTCATTTTGAATACCAAAAAAAAAAGGATTCACTTCACTTTCTGTTTTTAAATACTGTAAGAACATGATAGAAATATATGTAACAGTAGATGATTTGTACTCAGGAGAAAAATTTGTCTTGTCAATGGATCAAGAAAGGGGTGTCAAGATTGGCTCTCTTGAAATCAATGGCATAAATTCCCATGAGTAATGTCAGAGTTAGGATTTCATTTCATCTGTTACATTGATAAGCACTCACCATAGAAGTGCAAGCTGTTCATATCCAAATACTAAACATCATTATGCCTCAAGAGTTCCAAAACTCAGCTTCCAAGCCTTAAAGAAAATATGTACTCATCCATAGCACTGACTTTGGAGCTATGGGGAAAACAAAGAACTCTATTTAGTCACTAAAACTTCATTTAGAAATGTTTGTCCTATCCTGAGATTCAATTTATGAATCTGCAAAATAACCATATTATGCAGGCTATAGAAGGAATTATCAGACAGTGATGTTATGCCACGTTATAAGACTCTCACCTTGACAGTATTGCTCGTCTTCACATTGTATATGCGAGTTCAGAGTGCAATTTCTTGATAAGGAAGATGCTGAAAAGAGAGAGAGAAGGATTGACCTTTTCCTAACCACTCCTATTAAAGTCCACCATGGGGATAATTTTTTTTTTCTGGAAAACTGAATACAGGAATTCAGTTTGAAACTACAAAATAATTATCTGCTTTTTGATAGCCACCTCTTTTTAAATAAAATACATTTAGAAATTCTCTAGACTGTATGTCAGCAACTGGTCATCCAAATAGAACCTGACCTGCAAATTTTTCAAGCTGAAAACTAGGAAATTTTCTGCAGTTATGTTTGTGGTTATCTCAGTATAAATTTCAGTTTGATTGCATTTGAAATTCCTTCATATATATATATATATTCCGTGTGCATCAGGTCCTCATGCTTTGCTATCACAAATATTAGGAAAAAGACATTTGAAGCCTGAATAATTACATTTTGCATGAAAGAAAATGAGATTTTCATAAGCTCATTTTAAAAGCAACAGTTCACATATACTATGCTGGATGGCAGTCTGACTCATTCAAGAAAGAAGAGGAATAACATGTCTTATACAAGTAATTATAATTAAACAACTATATGAATTTTTTCAATCGGGTACACTTAACAAGAGATAAGCCATCATTCATTACCAATTCAGTTTATAATTTTCATTGACATTTTCTATTATTATTTACCTGTTTTTCAAAATTATCTGGTGAATATTATTTGCAGTTACGAGAATATCAATGAGCAAATTATTTTCCAGCATGAAAATCATCTAAAAACTTCTTCAGATAAACATATTTAGGCATTTCACTGTCTCTTAAAAAATCCATGAAAAGAAAGAGGGCAATCATTCTTTATTTAGTTCTTAAATTAATTTTATTATACAGCTGTTGTAAGGAAAAATAGATAAAGAGGGTACAAAAAATAGTATTCTGTTTGGACAACGCTGTTTCATGTAAAAAAATATTTCACAATAATGTGCAAATTCTGGCAACATTACTAAACATTTTCTTTAAAAATTCAAAGTTAGACTGCAGTATTGAATTCAGTGTTGTTTCATTTTATGCTGATTTCTTATTTGTTTATATTATTTGCTGTGTTATGTCTAACACTACTGAAACAAAATACTTCAATATTTGATGTTTTATCTTTTTTTAAAAAAAAATATGTGTTCTAGAAATGTTTTGAAATGTCAGCTTTTCCACTTGGTTGAAGACAAAAATTATTTTCAAAATGTGAGAACTTCCAGACAAGTAGAATTCCTATTTTCCTACCAAAGCTAGCAATGAAGCCTAGTGTTCATAACCGTTTAAGATGGTAATTTTTTTTCTGCTCATCCTTTCATGCTCTCATGACCAGGAACTGGTCAGTGGCTCCATATGAGCAAAAAATCCCTTCAGCTGACAGTAAATACCTCCAAATCAGGAGAAACTGTCAGAGGCTGGGCAAGTGGCTATACATCATCTTCTCCACCGCACACACAAATAGTTTTACATGACTGATTTCCTCAGTATCTTCAACGCTGAAGGAATGATTTTTAGGGACAAAAAGAAGTCTTCCATCATATCGATAAAGATGATAGCCTTAATGAAAATCAAGCCAGTAACATGCTCATGTAAACTAAGATGGCAAAGTCACATGATCTTTTGAGAAAAAAGAGAAAAAACTGTTAGTATGATTATCTCCAGTTACCTTGGTCTTGAAAATCAGATACACAGCTGGTATGTAATACTGATAAGGTTGTGACCTGTTTGGCAAACACAAGACCATTCCCTTTGTTCAAAGGAAAGAGTTCCAATAATACTTCTCATAAATGCTTCACTACCCACTTGCAAGAAACTATTTTAGGATGTATTAGAAGATATTTTTTAAAAAGATCAAGAACCTACCCTTAAAAGTCCTACTAACAAAGTGGAACTCAAGTGAGAAATGTGTAAGAAAATCTCTCATTTGAATTCAGTTATTTCAGACTGAAATGAAATGTCTTTTTTTCAGCCTAAATTTATATATATGATTCTTTGCCATATATATTACGTGTGTCATAATTTTTCCCAAACTCCTTTCCTCTTTTCTTTTCTAATTGTTGACTCTTCTCTAAGTTCCATGGGCTCTCTAGTTTCATGAACATGGAAAGTGTCAACATTTGGGTTGAGTGGATTTATGCCACGTGTTTGAATTAACAAAGGGCATATAGGTAGCTGTTTATTGGCTGTATGGACTAATGACTGGAATCGCATGGACACAGTCTGTTAATGAAACGTCAAGAATAAAGAGCTAGACAATAAAACATTATTAAGACAAAGAACTTTCACAGGTGTTGTAGAATGTTTTTGGAAATTTGGGGGGGAAGGGAAAAAGAAATGTCTGATATGACTATTTCATTGCCAAATTATGTATTTATTTATTTTGATATGATGAACATATTATGAATAATTGACACTTTAGAGGTATTACTAATATATTTGTGAAAAAGTAAGCGTAAATTTACAATACTGAATAATGACAAATATACCTACTATTAAGGACAGAATTATGTTACCATCTCAGACACATACTTTTGGTCTAATGACATATTCCTGAAGATACAAGAATAAAAATGTGAAAGAAAAGGAATTGATATCCCTGACTTTCAGACAGAAGGAAATGTTTATATAGATGACATGCAGAAGTAAGTAAGATCATAACATTATAATGCAAATATAGAAGAAACTTTTGTTTCTAGAGAAAAAGTTTTGAAAATGTTTGTGATATCCTGGTGGATAGATACTATAGTGGAGCTAGTTCAAAACAAAATTAAGTGTCAAAATTAAGTAGTTCTTTCTGCCTGCAGAATGTGCATATATATATACACACATATACACACACACACTTGGAAATAAGTATATATACTTGTGTGTGTGAATATATATACATACACATATACACTTGGAAATAAAGTAGCATCATGTTCAATATTTTTGGTAGTAATAAGTATTTTGAAGGACTGTAATGCAGCATAAATAATATGGTCAGAATTTCCTTAAAAAATCTTTTAACTGTATATTCCAAGAGAAAAATATCTCAAAGCTTTTTTTTTTTTGTCATTTTCCCCCAGCTTTTCTAGTTTTACCTCACCAAGATCTTGTAAACATATTCTTTTCCTCTTCATTTTTTTCTGGAAGCCCTCAGACCTCTAATCATTTTTTATGTATTCCATTCCTATTTCTGCCACCGGAGTACTACATATCAGCTGTCAAGTCTGTCTTCCTTGAAAGTGTTTACACTGTGTCTTATTGGCAATGCCAGGAATATTATTAAAAAATAGAAGAAGGCAATAAATTCAGTGAAATAATTTATTTGCTGCTTTTTCTATTTGAAAATAATCCCCTAACAGAACTTGATTTCTGAAACTACGTCAGTTGTTTTAGTAGTTTGCTCATGTACCCTATGGATTTTGGCATTCCATAGTCTTAGACTAATAATTGTTCACTATTTGTTTTAGGCAATTTTTGATCCCAAGTTATGCACCAGGTACAAAAAAAAAGGACTGCGAAGAACTTGTTTCTCAAGTTATGGCAGCCTTGCACAAAATACAGAAGGTTAGGGTCTAACAACAGCTAAAGGCAGTTTCTGAGAATCTATAGGTTTTCCTATGAATCCTGCACTTTTCCTGCCACTTTCACCTCCAGGTTACATTAAGGAGACAAGGTAACAATGATTCCAGACTCCATTCCTGTCCAAAGTTCATACTTGGTAGGAAAATATGCTATTTGGTGGAGTTCAGGCCTTTTGTGATACTTAGAAGGCATGTTTGCCTCAGAACAGGAGTGAATAATTTGGCCTCCAGTGCTTAGTAGGACATTTATTCCTTGTTTGTAAAAAAACCACAGTTATAGACAGTATTTATGACTTAATTTAATATTTTTTCACTTGTTTACTTCTCTTTCCTAAATTTTCTTCCCTTTCTCCTAATTTTTAGGTACCATGATAGTTCAAGCCCATTCTAAATCAAATGAGAGTATCGTGCCCTCTTTCTCTAGCCCGTGGATTCAGTTCTGTGTCCTCTCCTGTTTCAGCAATGCTGCCTGTCTAATCACGGGCGAGTCATTTCACGGGGATAGACTGGCAGAAAACGAACTCTGCAAAGAGAAGGCAGGAGTGCCCGACCACGGGAGACACAGGAGGATGGCACTGCCAGGCCAGCTTGGTTCGGAGCGTGGTGCTGAGGAAACGCCACACAAGTGAAGGTTGGGAGTATTTTTGCTAATACACACAAACATTTTAAAGGAATTGTAACCTGTAAAAAGAAGTCTTGACTTCCCCCCCCCAAAAAAAAAGCTTCATCCAAACTTTATCCCAAGTAAAACGGGAGATTAAAAAGTTGTGCTTCGTTCCAAGTTCATATATTTCACTTCCCCTTTTTCTTTTTACTCACTGTGAATACAAGAATCCATGCAGAAGTTATGATAAAAAGTTCTGAGTAGCTTTTTGAAGAATTAACTGCAATCTGTTGAATTAGCAGAAGCTTAAATTGCTCACAAAATCGAGTCGAGTACACTGATGCTTTATTTAGAGAAGTTTACTCTTTTTTTTTTTCCAAGTTCTCTCAGTAACTACCCAGTCTTGGCTATTTAATATTACTGCCAAAAAAAAAAGCTGAAAACAACTTGATATGTAGCTTAGTCATAGAGCATTCCTTCTACGTAATGAACGCTTAGAAGCAATGATAAATGACTTTTTCCTCATTTTTTATGGACAGATGACTGATATGGAAGAAAAGGTGAATGACAAAAATGGAAAGAAAGTATTTGTAGCTAGGAGAGGTTGAAGAGAAAAGGTTGCTGTCTATTCAGGAGGATTTTTCATGTCATTCTCTGTAGTTGCTTAAGAAAATTACCATAAAAGCACGACTAAAGTCGGAGAAGGACCATACTTTTTATGGAGAGGAGGGAGGAATTTGTGTCACATGGGTATCTTGGGATTGAGATCTCAGTAAGTACTCAGTAAAAGATGTATAGTCATCTAATAAACATAAAAAATGTTTGCCACAGCTTCTTGATTAAAAAATACTTCTGTAATTTATCAACAAACATATGTTAACTCGAATAAAGACTACGTAAAAGATCTTGAAAAACAGTTCTCAGTACGATACTCATATTCAAGAAGGGAGTTTCTCCTTGGCTCAATCATGGATTGACACTATGCATCTACTATGCTCCTGCTATTAACGTTTCTGTCAATGACATGAGGGAAAGCATGAAATCACTAACGAAAATTGCAAGTTGGAAAAAAAAGCAGGAAATGCTGAATAGTAACAAGGACTGAGTAATTTGCTTGAATTACTGAGTTAAACATTCTAAAGAGATTGTTTTAATGCAGTCAAAACTAAAGGTATGTATTATCTCAGAAAAAAAAACCCAAACCAACAAAGCCAGCCAAATACATAGAATGAGGACCTCATCTTAAGAATCAGATAAACATAAAAGGGTCATAGCAGACTAGCAACTCCAAGTGAGCTTCTAGTCTGCAGTTTGGTCAAATGGGCTATTAAGATCCCTGGATAGATGAACAGGTTGTAGGGGACACAAGTAAAGCATGATTGTATGTGACTGATGGGATGAAAACCAAAAATGGCATGTATTCAGATTCTCACATATTTAGAAGATCTTAAAAAAGTTAAAAGGGTGGAGAAAAGAACCTCAGAAATGACATAAGGATTACAGAAATGGTTTACAGTGAGAAATTTAAAAAATTCAAACTGTTTATCGTATCAAAACAAAGCCAAAGAGATGACTTGAGAGTGTAAAAGAATAAAAGCACCTTTTTACCCATCTTTTTCATTCAGTCGCTGATACATATGTACATCCTCCACATTTGCAGTCACTTGCACAACCTTGACAATCACCCCTGCTAATAACCTACAGGGCAGATATAAAAAATTGTTGAAGAATCAAGAAGAGAAATGTTTCTCGTTTGGATATCCCTTTATCACTAGACTGTTAATGCTGCTGTTCCTTGGCCTCAGAACAAGTACACAGACTGGCAGTTTGAGGTAGACAGGGACAGTTTCAATGACAACCTGGAAAGGATGAGGAATTAATGACATGTGGGTAAAACTAATTTGTATTTCTATTTTTAAAATCGTCCATTAGAATGTCTTGAGAAACTCTTTAATTAATAGCAACACAGTGATCAGCATTTAAAATCACTTATAGCAAACGGCTAAAAATACCAATTTCTCATTGTCACAAGCAGTCATTTCAGAACTACTGTAAACTATTCCGTCTCAGATCAATTTAAATTTATAACTGCAGAAGCCTGATAGCCTGCATTCATGCTGGTGCTAATACCTGTATAGTTACACAGCAGTTCTAAGCTGATACTGAAATGTGGAAGCTTTTTTTGAGGTCTTCTTTGTGGGTTTTTTTGAGTTGCTGATACATAACTAAAAAAACTATGGTAGAATTAATATTCAGTCAAGACTTGCTAGACAAACAGATACTTTATTGTATACTTCACTATCATTTCTCTGAATCCTGCCTATAAATCTGATGGGTTTGCTTAGGAGATTTTAGAGCTATGTCTAGTTTTTTGAAAACACCATCTGTCTCATATTCAGTTTGAAACACGGTTTTGTAAAGTGTGTAGGCTGAATTATCTGCTGTTTTGCCATTTGTAATCTGCCTCTGCACAGAATGTATAAGATTTTGCCAGGGGTAGAACAGCTGTATTTTATATCTGCTTTCCATTTCCTCTTTGCAAATGAGTTTAATTGTTCAAGGTGTAAAGTAGTAGAGAAATAAACTATATGTGGCCTAACTAGGAATCCTAGTAGAATTAATTTGTGTACCTCACTCTTTCCTTGTCCCCCAAGATGTACTTCTGCGGTGAAAACTTGTGCAGCTGAACTGTTTCAAAGAATGGAACAGTTGTGACATTTTAGTATCTGACTTGCCTGTGCTCACGTTGCAGTAAGCAGCAACATTTCTATTCATTTGCCCGAAACCGTGCGAGCGGATTGAATTGATTTCCCATGTGGCCAAGAGCTCTGAAGTGTGAAGCCCTAGCGTGAAGCAACACCATGTTTCAGAGTGATGTTCAAGAGACCTTGGAAGAAGCAGTTATGGAATTTCTGCTCATTCATGTTGGCTTATCTCCCAAAGCATTACAAGAATGTAGAGCTTGTCAACAACTCTTTATTCCAAGCCTCTACTTCTGTAATTTTGGAACTTCTCATTTTTTCAATATAGGAAGAAAAATGAACATCATATGGAAGATCAGAGCAGCAGACTGCAGCCTTCTAAAAACAAATGCAGAACGTCCCTCTTGCATTCTGATTTCATTCAGCGATCTGCAGTCCACACAATGTAAGCTTTCAATAAGATCCTTAGTATAAGACTGGGTACAGATGGACAGTAATAAGAAAGTAGCTCCCAAGTTGGTAGTGAAATCACCTCGGCGTAATCTAGGCCATGATGTGATAAGCACCTTTTAGAGATATTTTAAATAGGAGCTGGGCAAGACCCAACAGTGCCAGGTAGAGGTAATTTATGACTTGACTGAAAGATCTTGCAAGAGAGGGGTGAGTTTTCTTCACAAAGATAACTCAGAGCTTCACCTCCTAAAGAAAAATAAAAAATTTTTGCAAAAAAAAGGGAAAAGCCCTCAAGCTCCCTGCGGTTTGTGCCGTACTCCTAACAAGTGCTAACATGCTTGAAGCAGAGGGGTTGTGTGAAGCACCAGTTAGGGATTTCGCTGTTAAAGGTAGCACCCAGTGGAAGAAATACGGCTGTTGGTACTTAGCCAATGCATTCACCGGACTTTGGCAGCGTTAGCAAAATTATAAAGAGGGGCCGTCATCTGAAATGATATCAGTGGCGATAAGCCAAAAAAGTGAAGGAAGCAAAAAAAACTGATATAAAGAGAGACATTTCAACTGCAATAATTACCTACCATTCTTTTATTAGAGAAAAATGGGCACAGCAAAATAACAGCTATTCAGATCACTCATAACAAAAGCTGAAATAGCTGGTTGGGCCAAGCTCCATTTAAATTTAAGGGTGAATCAGCAATGAATGGAGAGACATGAGATAATCCACAACAGCTTGATTTAGATAAGATCCCAAACTTTGCCTGAATGTCTCAGCAGCTTGGTTAAATCGGCATGGGATTCTCATGACTGCAGGATTTCTCCTAAGAGGTTAATCTTCTAGTATTCACAGCAGCCCTTCAGAGATAATTTTGGTAGGGCTCTTGTACATGTTTTGGACAGTAAAGATCCAATTCTTACTTCATACTGTTGGAAATGACATGTAACCTTCTTGAGTCTGCCCGAGTTTTACTGATGCCAAACTTGCAGGAGAACAGATTGGACACCAGCAAATAAAATTACACAATCAAAGGAGCAAGTATCTGGCAACATCAAAATGTCCATTGCTGATCTAGAATTAAATCAGATACAGTCCTGCAAAGTACTTCTGTTAAAAAACTTTTTTCAGTGATGTGTAACATTCAGTAAGCAGGTGTTCTGTGAACTAATGCCATTTCATAAAGATTTATTTCTAAATGTATATTTCAATTTATTATAAAAAAAGAAAAAGTCCCTCTAGGTGAATTTATTTTGCAATTAGATTCCATTTAACATCATACTCCCAACAGCTGCCTGCGAAGGAAGCCAACCTAAATTTAGAACTGCAACCCCCTGCTATAACAACATAAACACAAGGGTAACATCCAACCTATTACCGTAGGAAGACTATCAACAAAACCTCGTCACAGCTAATCTGCCGCAGTCGAAAGACTGGATGAACAGATGGGCCTTCCACAGCCCCACAGAGGTTAGCACAGCCTGGAGCTGTGGTGGGGATTTGGGAAGGCTGGCAACTGGCAACACTTCACCAGAAAATCTCACACGGAAAGCATCCAGAGAGGAGAAGTGTCGGATTGCCTCGGATCGCCTGGATGCTGGTGGATAACAACTGAGGTGGGCATACCCAGAGCCTGCAGCTGGGCATTAAGGTTTGTTGCTGAAATACAGTTTCTGTTAAGATAAACGTCTGTTGTAACATCTCCTGTTTCTCCATCCGACTGCTGCACTTCTGATATCCTTGAAATGTAATTACCGCTCTCACCACAGCGTTTATTCACAAACTTTGGAAAATGGAGAGCAATCCCTTTAAAGGGAGCTTTCATCCCATAGATCCCATGTGTGAAGATGGGCACGGCTGAAATACTGAAAGTCAGTTTTCCCTTTGCCAGCGCTGTCTGGAGTTGGATGAGGCGTGATATTCCCTGGAAAGTCTTCGGCATCAACACGAAACTGAGAATTTTGGCATTTGACCCTGCGCCACGCCCCTACACGCCTGAGTGCTTTCAGTAGCAAGCTGCTGGAGAAGATTTCACTTGGGCTTGTTCATTAGGCGTGTTTTCTACTGGAGCTGGTCCACTGACACAGAAAAGTCAGAGATTGCTTTAATGATATCCTATGTGTTAGGCAATCATATGGGAAAGGGAAGAATCAAGCCCACAAGCCAATAAATATTTAATTTTAAAACATATCTCCAATAGGGCATGCAGAGACTTAAATGAAGTAAGAACAATAAGGGCATAATTTTGAAAATACTGGCCTACGTATTAAATATGAAGTCACACAGCAAGTCAATAGCAAAGGCAGGCAAGCAAAACTCTTGTTTCTCATCACATGTTCACTCCACTTGGCAATGATCCAGCTGTGGGTGACACAAACCAGAAGGCCTTCAGAGGTTAAAATGCAAATTCAGTTCAGATGCCAGAAATTATATATATACATATATATACACGGGATGACCTCTGTCCTAGTTAAGCCTTTCCATGACCTTAGAGACAGAAAGCTCTGTAAGCTGATTATTCCCCAGTGAAGAATAGTCTCCCAGTAATTTGGTTACAGCATATAACAGTGTGTGATCAAATTTAGAAAAGGAAAAAACCAACTTATCGTATTTTTTTTAAATGCATTTGTGAAAGGTCTTCATTCCCCTGCCTTCAAAAGATGACTGTCATCTGACCCTTTCATACTGTGGTCAGGAATTTCTGATGGATTATGGCACTTAAATAAAGAAGAAGCTTGCCTTAGGCAGAATTGTGAAACTGCATGCTCTCTTGTCTTTTGGCTTCTTACAGATTCCCAACAATTAAAGCTGGAAGAAGATGCAGGACTCTGGTCCATTTTGTCCATTATCAGCCAGAAAGAAGACTCACTGGAGACTATTTTTCACAGGTCTGTTACACAGCCAATCTAAATGATAACTCAGTAATGATAACGCTATAAAATATTTGTAGGTATAAACCATTAGGTATGTTTGAATAAACTGGTCTTCTAAGTCACTGTCTCCCCATCCTTTAGGAGAATAAAATCCCTGCCTTAGAGATGAAAAAGAGCTTCTAATGGCTTAAGCCAGCAACAATCTCTGTTTCCTATAGTCTTTGGTTTATTGTACAGTCCTGTCTATAGAGTTTTCCTGCCAGGAAAGAGTCACCCACCAAATATCAAGACCTCAAACCTTGCACTGATCATTTATCTTTCTTCCATAGGAGGGAAGTGCTGGCAGCCTCTGGTGTTTTCCTCATAGAATTTATAACTATCATTTCTAGGACTTTGAACTGCACAGGGATCAATACAGTTATAGGCAAGAAAAATGTTCAGTCCCCAAACTGGAAATCCCACGGAGTTAATGGAAGATGCTTTTTACAACTAAAATAAAGACAGGGAGGAAACCCATTTATATCGCACACATTCCCATAGTGTTGCTTTGAGTAAGATGTAATATAGGAATTGTGGGAGAAAAAAGACTGCATTATTTCAATGCCGCCTTCTAATTTTGTTATATTATATTGAAATATTTAAGTATATTTAAACTATTCTAATAATTTTCCACATTCTGTAACAAAGTGTAAGATTCAAAGAGATAATGTAAATTATTAAAAAACATATTTAACAAACTAGTAACTTTGCAGACTGATAAATAAAATAAAGACTCCTACCCAGTAAAAATATTTCCTAGAGACAGCAGGGCCAGTGAGGAGTGTAAGCACTGTGCCCAGAACTAACAGTTTACAGATCTGGGTGAAGTCACAATAGATGTCCGACATCAATACTAAATTAGTCACACCACATATTCTGAGCATCTTTGAGATGCACATA
Source organism: Fulmarus glacialis (assembly GCF_000690835.1). Classification (NCBI taxonomy): domain Eukaryota; kingdom Metazoa; phylum Chordata; class Aves; order Procellariiformes; family Procellariidae; genus Fulmarus; species Fulmarus glacialis. The sequence continues at coordinate 66,099 of NW_009193268.1, forward strand.
TATATATCGTAATATGTTAGGTTCTGCTCTACCCACAAACTGAAAACAGAGCATTTGGACAGTTCATCATATTAGGAGAAGAATGTCTTCATTGCTTTATTTTCTTGTTTCTAAGAATGTCAAAAATGCTTTTTAAAGTCCTTTTGTGCTATTAATGGAATTACACTCCTCACAATATATGTAAAGGCAAAATAAATGCCAAACAGTACAACGCCCTAAAGCTCGGTCTTCTTACTAGTGAACTGATTAGTTATAAACTGATAGAAAGCACATCTCTCTTTAAAACAAGATGAAAAAAATAACTACTCCAGCTATAACATGTAAAAGATTTCAAATAATTTTCAGGTCCTATACTGGCTCTGGGTTTCACTGAAAATCTCTTTAACTATATTTTCAATTATTTTGATCCATGAAGTCTGTCATAAATAGACCCAGCAAAGTCATTTTCAGATTAAAGTGTTTCTCTTGATGCGATTAATTTTTAAGATAGGTCTAAATTTTAAGTGCAAAGCTTTCAAGTTACCAGAATTTTCTATAGCACAAAACCCACTCCACATTTCCAAAGATTTCTTTATTTTAAATTCTTTTTTTTCCTTCTTCCTAGCTGGTTACATCTTCTTTACTAAAAGCTACTTAAAAGTCATACTTAAAAGTGGTTTTAGTGACCCTTTTTCATTCTGATATACTGTATCAACAGCATATTGGGAACAATTCAGATTGTTTTGGAACACAGAAATCATTTTGTCATTAAGGAGTTAACACCATTCTAGGTTTTATTAGAAAATAAAAGAGAGTTCAAAAATCTTTACCTAAATGCAAGATTTGGTCCTCAAGAAATCAAGAGTGTCTTTCTAATGTGACTGCTTATGTTAATTACATTGTAATCACTCAATTTTCTTCTGGTTTCTGTAATTATAACATTAAGAAATTAGTTATAGAGATTGGCATATGTACTGCAATCTTAATTACAATGTGTTCAGAAATATGCTGATAGATATTTCGCGTTTATAACAATTAGCAAATTTATCTTCACTGAAGACCTCCCCAGATCAGCACTTTCATTCTCTGCTCATCACTGAATCACTTTTTGTCCTGGATTTCACCCTGCTCTATCCAGTCCCACACTGTCTCTCAGCAATGCCAATGTCCTGGTTTCAGCTGCGATAGAGTTAATTTTCTTTCTAGTAGCTGGCATAGTGCTGTGTTTTGGATTTAGGATGAGAAGAATGTTGATAACACACTGACGTTTTAGTTGTTGCTGAGCAGTGCTTACACTGGTCAAGGACTTTTCAGCTTCTCATGCCCTGCCAGCGAGCAGGCTGGGGGTGCACAAAAAGGGGAAGGGGACACAGCCAGGACAACTGACCCCAACTGGCCAAAGGGATATTCCATATGATGTCATGCTGAACAAAAAATCGGGGGGGAGCTGGCCAGGGGGGAAGGCCGCTCCTCGGGAATTGTCAGCGCATCGGTCAGAGGATGGTGAGCAATCGCATTGTGCATCACTTGTTTTGTATATTCTCTTATCATTATTATTATTTTCCCTTTCTTTTCTATTAAATTGTATTTATCTCAACCCTTGAGTTTTACCTTTTTTCCGATTCTTTCCCCCATCCCATGTGGGGGGAGTGAGCCAATGGCTGTGTGGTGTTTAGCTGCCTGCCGGGTTAAACCACGACCGCCAAGCAGCATTTCTCAGCCCAGAAACCCTCCCTTTCCAGGGATCTGAATTTAAAGACAAGCAGGCTTCTGATTCAATAAAGCCAACATCAGGTAGAACTACAGAAAAGTGGTGATATTTACACTCTGTCTCTACCCTTCACTTTTAATGAGGAAACGCTCCCAGGGTAAAGCCCGTGACAAGCCTTTGTGGACACCTACGGAGTAGGAGTTATTTTCACTTGTCTCGTATGACAGATGAGAAGGTGTTACTCCTTTCCACGGCAGGGCACCCACTGTTAATTGTCTAGTTTGTAGGATGCAGCCGAAGGCTACATTTTTTTCTAAAAGAAAACTTCCTTCCCCTCAAGCCTTCCTTCTCCACCAAGTCTTTCCATAACGAAGTAGCCTCCATCACTCCTGCCAGCCCTGGTGCTCTGCTACAGCTGCTTCTGCACAGGACAGAGCGGACTCCTTCCTTTGTTGCACAACTTGGGGACTGCTTTTTTAATGATTACTCTAAAACCTTGCTGCCTGTCCTGTTTGACATTTACGTGCACTATTCATGGAATAAAACATGGTTTAAATGTGCAGAGAAATATCCTCCTTCTCCCAAAAATACATGTATGGAAAATGCGTATGTCAGTAATCTCAGCAATGTGTATACAAGGAAAAAAGGAGGATCTGCTTTTGGGAGGAGGAAATCTACCCAGGAGATGCACAAGTGCTCCCCACTCCCCTTGAGTGTGGATGAGCCAGAAGGGGTGAGAATATCTCTGAATTTTAATAAATATTTTCCCCTCTGCACTGTTATGCCTCCTCTGCAGGGGACGAGGGGGACATCGATGATCTATCAAGGTTCGCTCCTCTGGTGCCTTGTCCAACACCAATATCTGCATGTGCTTAACTGAGAAGCATGGGGAAACAAAGGTATTTCAGGAATTATGGTTTGCCGGAGGCTGAATGAAAGCATATGGCACCCACATGAATGACCCTGACAGCCTGTAAGTCCTTACAATATGTATTTTTGGGTAGTTGAACTCTTTCAAGCTCTTCTCCATGTTTGAGAAAAGAATGACCTGAAAAATGTCTTTTAGTGAGGTTGGGAAGTCCTGCGTTATTTGAAGGGAGGGAAAAGAGTTCCAAACCTTGAATAATAAGCTTGAAAATGAAATAATACAGAAAAACCTTCACTTTTTCTTTTAATACCTCAAGTTATTTTTTGTTTATTTATTAAAAACTAATAAACTGAACTTTTTGTTTTTTCCCAAAGTTTTTGCATAACATACTCTAGCCAGAGATCTCTAATCTGAAGTTATAAACAATAGATACCAGAGTTGTCACCTGACCCTCTCAGACTTATTATCTTCTTAGTCTCCTCAGGTAAATTCAATTCCCTGACCTGGGCTGCAGCCTCCGGGTTTGCCCCAGCAATTAAAATAAAAATCAAAGCTATAAAAATCAGAGATTTTTCATTTTCAAAACTGGTTTCACTTAGTAGTTAGTCATTACCAGTCAAGTCAGAAACCCTTTTAGGGAGAGAGCTGGCAGACCTTTTGCTGCTAGGCTGACTGTCCACTTGCAGAGAAGAAAGAGGTGTCTCATCTCCTTACACTCCTCAGGTGTAAAGTTACCACTGGCAGGATGTGAAGAGATGAATCTCTCCTTTCCTGATCTTTGGCTTTATTCAGGATACAGACTAAGAAGAAGAGGTATAGCACAACCTCTGTAAATCATACACGAGTCCCTTCAAAAAAGTCAAGTGACCAGACGTGAAGGGGGTAAAAACTGGGGGGGTGGAGGGGGTCCTGCTGATTCCTCAGAGGACTGGGCTAAGAGGTGGCAAGGTTATGGTGACACAGCACGGCATGTACTGATGTACTTTCACATTAAAAATAGGAGAAAGTCATTGTGGATGTGTGAGGCAGGCCTGGAATTAGTGATGTGTTTCTCTCCAAAATGATCTCAGTTTAATTGTTAAACTTAGGTCTGAGAGCTTCTTTTTTCTCCATAGCTGCTTGTGTTCACATAACCAATCTTTAAATAAAACTTATTGTTAACTTTAAAAATCTGGAGGGTTATTTAAGTCATTAAATTCTGTACAAAAGTTTAATCGATTTCTAAATAATAAATCAACTCTGGGTGCTCTTAATAATCTTGGTGCAACACATTTCAATCCAGAAGCACTACACAGTATTTATCTTTAATGAATAATAAATGAGACATTGGTATTGACTGAACAAATAATTAAATATTCCATCAGTAACAGAACATGGAAATAATTTTTAATTATTAATAAGCTACAGATTTTGCTTGTCAAGCGCTGTCATCTTTTTACATGAATGACTTCTTTTCTTAGCTGTCATCGTAGGGCAGATGAATACAAAAGACCATTAAGGCTAATATTGGACACAGTACATAGAGGTTCTACCATCTGTCTCTGAGAAGAGTTGTTTCACAAGATACCAGGGGGTCTTACAGCCTCTTTCTTTCAGTGGGGTCTTCAGTTCTGAAATTCTGCTCTAATACATATTCATATTTGTTAGAAAAAGACAGGCACTGGGAGCCACGAAAACTGATGATCAGCTGGCCAGCCTGAGGGAAAGTTTGAGCTGCTAGGTTTCTTCTGCAGCTTTTGAACTGGCTGCAGTTCCCCAGAGAGTTTATCACAGTAAGATTTCATGACAAGTTCTGAAATTGCCTGAAGCAAGGCTGCCATCAAAAATGCCCCTGAACGAGTTTTTTTCCTGTACTGGCTACCCTGAGGCCTATAAAGACACCCGTGAGCTACGGGAGTAGAACGATGTGGTCTTTGGCTATGTCTACACCAATGGACCTTTTGCACTAGCCCATCCTTCTGGTCTCCCAAAGCCATACTGTGGCACCACCAAGTCCAAAATCCACACCGGCACGAGTCCGGCCCCTCCTCTCCTCCCAAAGAAAAGGTTTTTGCATTTAGGCAACAAAAAAAGCTGTTGCATGCTCTAGCCAGGAGCAACAGCTCCAGCTGTGGGTGACCGAAGACCCAGTGCTATGACCTCTGCCACAACACACAGCTGTCCCTCAGCACAGGTCCCTCAGTCCCATCCATAATGGGCCATGGGAAATCTTCACGTACAGTAAAGAAAGATTTTGTATGCGGCAATATGGTCTGTCCATAACTTGCTATCACTTTTACTCAGTTATAGCAAGTAATGAATACTTCACATTTGTTCCTTTATATCATGCTACAGAGTGTCATGTAGCACAATCTGAGAGTTGTGCAAAAATCACCATCTGAAATGAGATTATTCTGACCCCCCAGTCTATAGCAACCTTTCGTGTTCAGTTGTAACTGATACAAGTGCTGTAACTGGTAACTGCCCAGTGGACTGGAGAGTAGTCTTAAGGTATATTTATGGTCAGAAAACAAGCCTGTACAAAGCATCTACTCCTTATCGATGTACATAGAATTGTCTTCTGACCTTGTGACTGAACGAGTTTCCTCCCATTAGATTTGAAGGGCACAACCACTAAGCTAGAATTAATTGGATCTTATTTTACCTCGTGAATTTTCTATCCAAGTCTCAAAAACAAAATCTTTTTTAGAACGGGTGAAACTGTTTTCTTTTTCTTCTAGAAAATAGTTTTTTGTTAAAAAAGACAACCTTTAACATGAATATGTCAATTTGACTGGCATTTTCTTAAGGAAAAGTGAAAAAGCCGTCTTCATAAGGGAAATTGCTTCATTCTAATCTTTTTGGAAGAGGATATTTATCTCTTTTTTAATATTGAAGTGACCTTTCATTTTAAAGTTTATATTAATAGAAGTAAAAAGAAAATAAACTTTATCATGACAAATTTCTTTCAAAGTGAAATATTTTATTTACAGCACCATTCCTTACAATTAGTAATTGGAGACAGATTACCAAGAGAGAAAATAACTGTATCACATATTTTCAGCACTCTGTTCCAGGTATAATTGCAGTCTTAAAGGTCTCACCCACCATTCCTTGAACACCAAAAGCCTGAGAGCACTACATGCAAGGAAAGCAGGCAATATTGTCACAGGCATCACGCATCAGAAAACTTGGTTCTGTTCCCAGATCTGTCGCATAGTCTCTGAGCCTGACTGCAGGGAGGACAGATGACTTCCTTGTACCTGGAGTTCCACAAATCCAACATAGAATTACTGATATTACTCTACTTTTAAGAAATATTTTTACTTTATACATAGGCCAGGCTTAAAATCTACTAAGTCTACTGTAAATTTTACCAAATGAGGTGCATTAAACTTCCTGTTATTTTACCAAGTGAGATTTAGTGAAGCGCCCACAATTAAGCCCTATACCGAGAGACATGATACTTATTCTTTGAGGATTTGTGCTGAAATAACTATGAGCTATGGGGCTGATGACATTCCAGAATTCACTTGTAATTACACAGAATAGAGGTAAAAGGAAGAAGGTCATCACATCTCAGAAACCCTAATAATTGTTTGGGATTTTTGTGTAGCAGAGGCTACAGAGACTTGGGAAAAGCTACGCAGAAAGATGTATTAAAAATGAACCTCCCCATCCATTTTCATTCTTCTTGCAGTTTTCATAAAACTCAGTCCGTTGAACTGGTGCCAGAAAAATGGATTCATGAAACTTGAGTCTCAGCTCATTTTTAAGGATTTATTTTTCTATATATGTGTAAATGTAGAACTGACAAGGCTGAAGAACTGAACTGAAACTCTTCTTTGATGTGTTGATCACAGAAGTGGTTGGCCAGTGAGCTTCAAGCTGATTCTTCCCACAGTTCCAGATCAAATGGATCCAGTTCAAAAGTCAGGAAGAGTTATTCCTTTATGTATGTAGAAGGTGAAGGCCACAAGAGCTACCTCTCCTTGCTTGTCTCTCTTTACCTCTCCAAGTTTATAGAGTACCCTCTCATTGGGGTGGGCTTGATGGAGGGAATTGTCATCCTGGTGACGCACTCCAAATAATTCAGCAAATCTGGTTGTTTTCCTTGGAGAAGTGAAATTCCACCAGCCCTTTTACAGAGTTTTATGCTAGGAAGGAACTCAGTCAAACAAAATGGAACTTCCATTTTCTGCTCAGGGCAAACAAAGCAAAGAAGAGCTTAACATCTCTTGCACAGCTGTATTGGGTCTGCATGTCTAATAAATATTAAAAACTTTCCTGTTGTGTCTACTGGTACCACATATGGGCCTGTCCACAAGGGACAATTCTGTTGTAGACGATGTTTTTGTGGCCAATCTTGTGCTTGCTCCATCACAATCTTTCAGCAGCTATAACATAACAGAAATAATATGGAAAGACTGGGAGAAAAAAAAATTTGAATGCATTAATCAGGCAGAAGTGAGTTAAATCATTAAATATGTCAGAATGTTTCCTTTGATAAGCTTTTCTGAAGATGGCAGTTAGGAAACAGAGGACTAGAAAGATATCATCTTGGCATCATATTTTGGCAACATTGATTTCTCATATCTAGAACATACACTTCCACTACACTGAGTATATCAGTCAATGACTGCAAAAGACAGCAAGTTATGTATATGGCTATACCTAATACTTAAAAAGCTAGAAAAGACTACTTCCATAAAGTTTTTCTCCCCAGATTTTATCTTTGCACGTTAATTTGTTTCTAAATTTGGAAAATATAGACTGAGAAATAAATTTCCACTGACTAAATATTTGTAGCAGTCCAGTTCTCTGCTAATAGCATTCATGGTCTTTTGGTTTGGTTAGGCTTTTGAGAAACAAGGTGATTTCATTGTTATTTTACTCATGATTTGCAGTTTCAGCTTGAAAAAAATTAATTAGCACAATTTCAAGTTTGCTAACAAGCACAATAGTTTGAATGAAGAGTTATTTCCTCTACACAAAGTGTCTGTTTCAGAAATTACATTTTATTGCATGATAACATTCTGCATTAGTTCTATTTCTCAAATAAAGTGTTGGAAGGTATTCTATCAGGTGACCCTGCGGCCAAAGAAAAGATTATGACATTGATCTCACATATTTTAATTATCTTAGAGCTGCTTTGTTTAAAACAATAAAAAAGATAAGCTGTCAAACTTTTCTACTCTTGAGAAAAGCAAAAAAAACAGAGCTGGAGTACAAGAAAGGCAATTTCTAGGATATTACGTAAATTGTAATAGGGTCATAAGCGATTGTTAAGAGATAAATATAAAGCTGATGAAAGGAGAAATTTTTTAAACATGATGCGTAATTAACCTGTGGAACTTGCTACCACAGGATATAATTGAGGTTAAGAGTTTAAATGGGATTAATAAAGAATTATACATTTACATGGATAATGAGAACTTAGACATGATAAAAATTTACTAGTATATAAACCTTCGTACTTAAGGGCAGAAGTTAACTGCTAACAGGTAGCAGCCCGAATGCCTCTAACAAGGTTCTATGACAATTAAATATATTCTGATTAAAACCCAGGTTTTAATCTTATTCATTCTACTGGTACACTACACTGATTTTCCTTTGTATTTGTCTGCACTGTTGTTCTGCTGCCTGTACGATTTATTTCCAGGGGGTGGCAAACGTTTAGTTGTCCTAGTTTCTCCTAATATCCCCCTTGGTATGGAGAGAAAGAGAGACCTCATTTTAATATATTCCTTCAGATCTAATTTGCAGCACTTTTGGAGTCCCTGCTGTGTCATTATACTGATATCTAAATCTAATGCACACTTGAGAAAGGAGTTGTCAGGAGCTGGTAACAGCAGTAGGCAAGATGGAGCAGTAATGTGGCCAGCCAGAGAAGACAGAAGAACTTGGAAGTGACAAAGATGACACGGGAATGCAATATCAAGAGGACAAGGGGAGCTAAAAGAGTGAGGAAAAAATTAATGGATACTGGGAAAAAAGGAAACCTATGTGAAGCTCTGAGGTCATGGATATCCCAAAGGCTACCTTAGACTGAATGAAAGAAGGTGGGAATAACTGCAGAGAAAAATCTGAATGGGGACAATATGAAAAATTTGGAAGCTGTTAGTCCCACAAAAAAATGACAATTTTTATGAGAGCATTAGTACAGCTGCACAGACCAGATACTACCCTTGTTTTGTCAAGGGATATAGCTTGCAAGATGCATTCATTAACGGGCTTTTGGCTGTTTTGCTAAAATAAAGTAGTGAATAAATACATTTGTTTGCCCTGAAAAGGATTCAGAACCTACATGACATACAAATAAGAGGTGCTTTGTCAAGTCTAGTCAGACCTTGATGGATCTGGAGAAGCAGAAGACATTTTCTCTGTATCCAGATCCTATAATATGTCTGCGCTTTGTGAATGAGAAAGAATTGAACATCATGTAGTGATGGTCCCTGGAAGCCTTGCAGATGAAATTTCAGGTTAGTCTTCTCTGGAGACATGGCAAATATTAGGTACTACCTTGCTAAAGTTCACATTGCTTGTATGACCAATGCATATGGTCTTCCAGCAGTCTTACTTTGTAAAGAATTTTGTAAACAAACCCAAATCTGTTTTATTTCTATGTAACACATACATTTTTAAGTTTAATGAGAGGAGGATGAAGACCTCACTTGTGAGCTTTTCACAGGAAATACTACATGACTGTAAAGCAATGGAGTTGGGATGAAAGGAGGACTCTGAACACTTTACTGGAGAAACAGGGACTGCAACCTTGATGAATGCAGCGCAGCTCAGTCATGCCTGCTGGGCAGGGGTGTCCTCAGGGGGAGTTACCGGGTGCCTGAAACATCTGTCTGTGAGACAGCTTCGTCACAAGGGGAAAACACATCCTGGGGAGGTTTAGACACTGCGAGTATTGAAAAAATGTCTGCAATGCAGAATGTTAGTATTTAAAGATGTTATCTACATTTATCACATTTGTCACTTGCCATTAATTTAAATTCCCTTTATGCATCTGTTCAGGAAATAATTAGGATTTTACGCTGCAGCAAATATGCTTGTTCATCCATTAGTGCAAAGCAGAAGATTAATTGCATTACAATGGGAATCAGGACTACTGTATTCAGAGCTACAGCAATAACGGTGACAGCCGCGCTGCCCACAATACTTTGCTCCGGTAAGCTTCGAAACCAAGTATGGATGAGAAAATAATTAAACTCCTGACAAGGCAGGGTTATCCCTGTTCTTGTGTGTGTAACCAGACAGACAACAACCAGAACAACAAAAGATCACACTAAAACTAACAAAATCATATTGTTCCAAAAGTTCTGTTAACCAGTTAATTGGCTATTTTTATACCCACAGCTTTATATACACAGATGCATCCTCTGTATGAATCATTACATTTTATATAAAACTAACCTGAGCTCTCTTTAAATACCTGTGGTAAAATTCCAAAATGTACTAAGACATCGTAAGGCTATATTAATTTGGCAATAAAGCTCTAGAAAGCTGAAAAAATCTTCACTGCCACTAACCGAAAATGACATTGCAAAATTAGAGCCAAGACCAAAGATAATGAGTTGGAGAAAAGAGAGGCAGCAGAAAAACACTGTAAAACTTGCCCCGTGTCGCTGTGTCTGGCTCAAGACAAAGAAACAGTGGGGTGATGGACCTCCACACCGCTCAAAAAAAGGTGTTTATGAATGGCCAAAATTGTCCTTGTTGTTATAGAAACTGAAGAAACATGAGATTACTCCCTTTCCCCAAATAAAACATCGATAACTTATGCAAAAGTGTCCCCTAAATGAGGGTCCTTGTGATGGCATTTATTTGTGGGGATTGACTAAACCCACCGAAAAATGCAGGGAAAATGTTTAATCCAAACATACCAATCGTTTGTGATTAGCCAGGGGTTTTGTGCAATTAAAAACCTGTCTGTATCTGGGTGATTCATATCATTCTAGTGCGTTATATCAAATAGGCTATTGATGAGGTGAGTTTTAGCTTATCAAAAGCTAGGATTTTTAGGGCTATTTTGTGATGTTCATAATGAGTTAAAATCAAATATAAATTGGCAAGATTGTTACAGGCTTGGCAACTAGAAATCAGCTGTAACACTCAAAGTACATTTGGTCTTTGGTGGCTGCTCACTAATTATGGCCCCATTGCCCTGACTAAAGATAAAGCATTTTTACTGCCACCATATTTGCTTGAATAATTTTTTGCAGCCAGTGCAAAATCTTCTTTATTTAAATGTGTTGGTTGACTCACTTTGTGGCCTGTACCTGGGGCCAAAAGCAAAGAAGGTACTGCTCAAACTCAAAACTACTGTTGTGGTTTAACCCCAGCCAGCAACTGAGCCCCACCCAGCCA
>NW_009193268.1:77378-120316 GCF_000690835.1 Fulmarus glacialis
CTCGCTGGTGGGGTGGGGTGAGGAGCAGAAAAGGCCTTGACTCTGTGTAAGCACTGCTCCGCAGGAACGAAAACATCCCTGTGTTACCAACACTGTTTCCAGCACAAATCCAAAGCACAGCCCCGTACTAGCTACTGTGGGGAAAATTAACTCTATCCCAGCCAAAACCAGCACAACTAGCCATACATCTTGCTTTTAAAGTGGATGAATGCTTAAGAGATAGGTGCAACTGTCAATGGGAGGTTCAAGTTATTTCATGTCTAACATTTCTGTGGGGTTTTTTTAAGGATGATCAATTTATCTATGCTATAGAGTTACTGCAATTATCAAAGACTAAAAAAAAAAAAAACCAACCCAAACCATTAAATATGTAAAAGGTGAATTGACCTAGTCCATTTGGCTTTGGTGTGGTAAACTAAGCCTAAATAAGACAAATTTACTTCATGTGAATAAAAGACGCTAGAGAGAGATTTGTATGAAGCACCTGCACAGCAGAATGTGATTAATGTGATCTTACCAAACATTTTTCATGCCTAGAATAGAGCAAAACAGTTTACAAAACAAGTCACCGAAGAATAACTAATTAGCTATCAGGGCAAATAGGTTGGAAACGGATCTTGACTTTCATGATTAAGACTAGTATTACAGATACCCATTGAACTGCTGGGTAACAAGATCTGCCCCAAAAGGGCATCTGACCATTCCAGATTGTACACTAAGGTATTTTTCATTCCTGTGCTATAGTCACTCATTCATTCCATAAACGAAGTTTTGCGGCAGCTCAACTTCAATAACTGTTATCAGAAAAATGGATTTTCTTTTCCAGGGTGTGTTGAAGTGTTTAAATCTCTTTGGTCAATCTCTGTGTTATTATTCAGGATGCTAATATTGGCTGATCCTTCTCTATTTGATTATCGTTATAAGTCATCTCTCTCTCCCTCTCCTGAGGAATGAAATTAGGAATGCCTTTTTCTCCCCCTATAACTATTTATGAGCATCACAGATAGATTTCTGCCGTGCTTAAACAGAAGCAATCATGCATTTGCAGTTATATGCAGCATCCCCCATCCCAAACTTGTGTTATCATGTGTACCTTCTTATACTGTTGCTAAAGTAGCCATACAAAAAGGAGGGGGAGGAGATTGTCTCTATCCACTTACAATACAGAGTCCTTTTGTGTTGTAAATACGAGTTATCTAATAGATCAGTACTCTACCGATGGGTTAGTAGAGGACAGCAATTGCTTTGCTGCTGGCATGAAAATGCACCACAATTCCATGCGCTTTGAGGGATGATGCAGACTGAAGCAACATCAGAAGCAAATACTATGGTTGCACACGTGAAATTAAGTATACTCAGCACTTTACCCTGCCCCCTTACCTCCCCCCATCTTGCCAGAGTATAGCTGTGAACTAATAATGAATGCCCACCAATGTGGATCTAGTGACTGGAAACACTGCACTTCATTCCAATGCATTAGGTTTGGCTGTAAACAACTATTTCCAGGACTGTTACACGTGACGCAGAAATGGATATGATGACAAGCCCCAGAGCTGTGAGCATATGGAGACAGGCAGAAGCAGCAGCAAAAGGGAATGTTCCTTTTGCACTACATTATTCTGACGCTTTTTCTCAGTATCAAGATTCACTGTAACACAGACAGATCAGATTTGCATGATTAGTTTTCTTTATGATACTTAGGGCTTAAAATTACAAACCTTTTATTGATTTTTAAGGTCAATAAAATAGGATTTTATCATCTTAATCGGACCTCCTGTCTAACAGACCACTGAATTCCATCCAGTCGCTCCTGAGTGCAGCCCAGTAATTTGTGTCTTCATTGAAGAGGTGAAGAATGGACAATTTTCCTGAGTAAAGTTTTGCCATGGTTAATTACCCTCACAGCTAAAGATGCAGGCCATATCTCCAATTTTAATTCTTAAAATTACAGACATCGTTTCTTGTTGCATATGTCTGTACTATACTGTAGACCTTCTTCAATATCTAGTATTTTCCTGTCAGTGAAGATGCTTTACAATTATTGATCACCTCTCAATTTTTTCCCTAATAAGATAAACAAATGAGCTCTTTTACTCTCTCTATTCCTTTCATTCTTCAAGTTCTATGTTTCCTTCACTATTTCCAGCTGCCTCTCTCTTAAAAAAGATACGTTTAGTATTGCTTTCATGAGTGATAAGCACAGTAGTAAAATAATTTATTTTCTTCTAGTAATTACTCTTACTGACATATCCAAAGTTTCTGTTTTCCTTTTGTGCAATAACCTTACAGTAAGAAACTTCCAAGAGTTCAAACAAGTTTAAATTGCTGATTTTGGCCACCATTAATATGAACAGTTTTAGGTACTAAACATATTGTCACAACCTCCATCACGTATTAAACTCTTTTGAGTGTGCTGAAAAGGACCAAAAATAATTTGACAGAGAGAGAAAGAGAGAGAATATTGGCTGAAATGCCATAGTAACACTTCCCCTAAACTGTGCTTTTTTTGAGTAACCAGCAGGATATCTGGCACTGCTCAAAGCATCTTGAAGGTTTCTACTGTGGAAGCTGCAAAAAATGAGATAAATGTAATGCAGAACAGTGGTTTTGCTGGAAAATACCCTTGTTTCATAAATCTACATGTGATCCTGATAGGAATATTCTTTCCAAAATTGCTTTCTGAAAAGCTGACTGATAAAGCATACAAGAGCATCTGACTTCTTTTTTTTAATTCCATTATCACCATGGGGAGTATTGGCCACTAATGGAAATAAAGGCTGGTATGTCCAGCCACAGCCTATGATTCCCACAGGCAAATAGTTGTAGGTAAGAGTCGTTGATAGCATCCACAAAATAAAATATATACATACTGCTAGGAGAGGGGGTTATGGTTTTTATTTTAATTTTTTTTTTTTCATTTGTTTGAGCAAAGTCATTAATAAGTATGTCTCAGAATAAGCTTGTGTGACTTCACTGTATTATGGAAGAGGGCCTGAGCTTGTTGGAAGCGTTATGAACAACCTAGTAATCTTTAACTGGTTGACAGGCGTGCACATAGATAGGACAGAGGCCATCTGACCATTTTATTTTTGTATGCTTTCCTCATCTCTTCCTTTTTCTTTATTTTCTGCTCCCTAGTTATTGTTCAGAGTTCTGCCCACCTTCATGACGTAGGGTTGTTTATCAATACGTATGGGAATTTCACCTGCCAAGCTGACTCCTGTCTCTGGACTACAGAGAAATATTAACTGAACAGTGGAACAGTGCCTCCAATCACCCTTCTAGCCAGCTCTCTTGAATGAGGCCAATGGTGCCCAATGTAGTCTGAACTGACAGGAAGAAATTATAATTTATCACTTGACTGATGGAACAAAAATGCAGCATCTAGTCTTTGAGTCTTTTCTTGTCCCCATCTTCTATCCCATGACTTCCATATGTACAGGTCAGCACCTGGTCTAATGGGATTACTTTTGCTTTGTTGAATTCAGGATCAGACTTCGGTGAACAGCCTCTACACAGGGAAACATCTATTGCTCTTATGTAAAACCTTACTGATCATGACAGAATTTCAGGATCTGCACAGCTCATACGCTTTAAATTATGCGCAGGTATGCAGTTTTGGTTAACCTGATTCCAAAGAGTTGCCATTTACCTCAGGTCTTGAAGTCCATACTTGCAGACCCCATGTTATAACACTGCTTTTACCTTTTACTGCCTTATAATACAGCAGAAAGATCTACCATTAAATACCACAGAAACGGTTTTGGAAGAGAATTCTTCTGAGGTAGACGCAAAGTCATTTTTTCTAAATGACTGCGCAACTCACACAACATTAGAATTAATTTCAGATGTGTTTGCAGTCCTGTTTATTAAAGGCAGAAGTTGTCCCCTCCGTAGATTGGTATCATATATTCTGTTTCAGTGGCGCTCTGTGCCAAGAAAAGAGAGAGAATGGGATTAGGGAATATTTATCTCCTGCCTCCATTGCTTTGTATTCTGGCAGGGCATTTCTGTATTAGTCAAGGCCAAGACTTTGCAATCTCACACGTAATTCTGATGGATTGTAACGCTGCAGGAAGTGCTACATTACCAATAATGGTTCCTGTAAAAGTTTGTTTGATGATTTTCAGTTTCAAACATCAAAACAAATTATATTAAAGTTAGGTGTCGTTTTCTATATTATATTCAGAGCCACTAGATGGTGGTATGCACTAGACCTGAGGAAAAGTACACATAGGGACTGATTAATGTGTTCCTCCGCTGTCTGAACAGGAACTTTTTCATTCCTCACTTTCCAGTCTTCTTCTGGCTAACATTTTTCCTATCAGATGTTTATTTAGAATGTTATGTTGATTGTGACAATTATAAATCTCAGTTGAGGTTTTTCCCAGCTTATTGACTGAGTTTGCATGACAATAAAATCTCGTTTTGAGATAAATCTGAAAAGCCAAGAAGATGATGAAAAGTCAGAAGAGACTTACATGCATGCAATGAAAAAAAAAAGAAATAATTATGTACAGCTTGGCTTATAGTAGCTATAAAAACTTTAATAAGTGTCATTAGATGTAAATGTTTTCTACATTTTTAATATTAAAAACTATGTATTAAATACAGATGATCCAGTGATGAATCTTGTTTAATTACTAGGGTGGGACCAATATATTCAACAGCATTTTAGGAATTCATGTTTACAACCTTCTTGGATATCAAGTTTAACTCGTCTGTTTCTTCATACTAAGTTAAAAGACAAACAAAGCTCTATATAACTGGCTAATATACCTATCATTTGGGACACGGATTTTGGTCATCCCTCCCCCTAGTCTGAATTGTAAGGGAGATGTATAAAATGAAAATCTGGGATTCTTTTCCACCAACACCCAGTTGGAGTTTAAGACATTCACACAGCAAATCAGTGGTAGAATAAGAAATTGCAGGACTCTGAATCCCCAGCTATCACTGCTACATGGTGATGTTATGTTTCTTCAGCCCTTATATTTGTCCTCTCCTGCTGCCTATTTTTCTGTGTTCCATCTTTGTTTCTGTCAACCTCCATCGAGCTGATTTGGATCTGCTTCTTGGCTCTGCCAACCCATGTAACAATTCTATACAGCTCAGTAAAAGACAACAAGTTAGAAGTCTGAGCTGCAGAGGAAAGCTGTATGCTACCAGAGCAATATAAGAAAGTACAGAGATCCATAGTATATTGCACTTTCAATTTCAGAGAGCTATATCACAAGATAAGATGACAAGAAAGATGAAAGAAATCATCATTCTATTTTTAGAAAACTCAATGATAGAAAATCGATAATACATTGAAGCCCATTTAGACAAATGTCTTGTAATAGTAAACCTGTTAAAGAATAAGTGTCATTTATGCCACTATTTTTTATTATTATTTTCAATTTCAGATGAATTATTTCAAATGAACAAGATACAAATCAATTGTTGTAAATGACATTTGAAAAATTAGGAGCAAACCTTAATGGGAATGAAAAGCTTTTATATTAATAGAATGATGTTTAAGACTCTTAACTTATTCTGCACTAGTTCTAGGAGAAAAAGCGTGTTTGGCATTCAGCCACAAAACGTAACTTGATTGTGTGACACAGTGCCTGCTCATTAGAAAATGGAAGGTGGAAGAAAGCTCAACATGGGGAGAAAGAAAACAGTCTAGTGATGCTGCTGCAGCGTAAGTGATGAACTCACACCTTTGCTACTGGTATTTTCTTTAATTCTATGGGATAGATTTCTTTGCCCAGCCCTCCATCTTAATGATGTGTGCTGCCTAGCTATATTACTGTATTTTAACAGCTATTGACTTGTAGGAAACTGTGATGCAGTGTTGTAGCAACAAGGCAGCAAAGCTCAATAAGCAATATTGTAGTGGGAGAGGATAATTTCATTTTGAAACAAAACTAATTTCACCAACTACCATTCACACATTTATACCCACCAGCACTACACATGTGCATCCAAATAGCCTGTCCAGCAATCATGAAACCAAGATTGTATCCAAGTGATCTTTACACATTTCTTGTGATAGAACAGATAACAAGGGATGTCAGCTAGTAAGGCTTTACAATCTCTACTGCTTTTTTTAGGTTGGTTAATCCCTAATTAGGGGGTGATTAGTCTCTCCATCCTGTCCACTGCTGTGAATCATCAGTGTTTATTCCCTGCCTTTTCTCTCCCCTCTGCCGGGATCTTGATGACCTGCTAGTGTTGGTACCATCAACACCTGCTATTCTCCTTAGCTTCTCCCTGCCACCATTTTCTTCAGCACCTTCCACACCCAGATTTTCCCATTCTCCATTCATACTTATCCTAACGCTTGTATTACAACTGTCCACAGACCAACAGTCCAGGGAACAGCTAGCTGCCAGGAGGCTGGAAGAAAACAGTGACAAAGAGCGGCAATAACACACTATGGTATTAAGGCTGATGGAAAATTCTTCTTAACAGACACCAATCCATCCTAAACTTCATTGAGAATAACTATTTTATTTAGATGAATCAGAAAACTAGGACACAGTCAGCTGTATTGTGGCAGAGCTTGGTGCAACCTCTTTCAATCTCAAGAGTGCAACCTCTTACAATTCTCAGGATGGGAGTTTATTGTGCTCTTACCGCTCATACAATAGGTATAGGTAACTACAGTGGAATGGTGTAAAAAATGTTTTTTAAAATACATGTGTTCGTACAGTTTCAGTGTATAATCCTTTTACTATAAGCCCTCTGTAGTTTTATATGAATGCAGCTTACAATGGTACCATAACAAGACTTCCCAATTCTTTTCAGATTTCCTTAATGGGCAAAAAGGAGTTGGATCATCAACGAATATTTGTCTTCGCCTTACATTGCTCCTCCATATGAAGCCTTGTTCCACACGCAAAAATGACAAGCATTTTCCTCTTCTGTAAATCCCTACTGAATTCATAGTTGTTTCAAATGACATAAAAACATGGTTTCCAGTTACGTTTTCTCCTTGAAGTGTCAAAATATACCATGAGGATTAAAAATGAATCTACTCTTCCTCTTCTCCTGCATCATGCTTGACATCACATGATTAACCCACATGATTAATCCCCTTGAGGAACAAAGGGTCGGTCAGGACACATCAATCAGCTCTATTTCCAGTACCAGAATATCATACATGGTAGACTAGTAATCTCAGACCTTTAACCAGCTACCATGCTTCCCTTGTTCAAAACAAATGATGACATATCTGTAATGCCAGTTGGGAGGAGCATGACACTGTGTATTTAATACTATCAGTAGTCAAAACGGGGAAACTGGGACTGGGTTTAGCAAGATTTGTTGTTATCTGACAAATTTCTTCTGCACCTGTGAAATAGAGTAGATCTTTTCATTTTTATTATCGGAAATTGTGGATAAAGTAGTGTATATATTTGGCATATTGGTGATGATTAGACTCAGACGACAGGCGGTTTCACACTCTCTCTTTGTGTTTGTTTATATGAGCGTACAAATATAAATAAAGGCTTAAGGAAAAAAAAGGTCATTTTCTTCAACTGAGTGTGAATCAAGGGGGAAAGAAAAGAGTGAAACTTTGAAGTATGTACTGGGACAAATCATGGGGAAAATCACAGCTGTAATGAATTACTGAAGTTACAGTTGGGAGTTAGCTTGAATGGTTAATAAATCAAAAGATAATTTCTAGGATAAGGATGCGCTCATCCTCAAAGCACTGATTCTGTTGACCCACACAGAAAGCTGAAATATCTGGAAAGCTCAAAGTGTACATTTAGAAGACTTTTGCGAAACACACAAATCATGGGGAAAATCACAGCTGTAATGAATTACTGAAGTTACAGTTGGGAGTTAGCTTGAATGGTTAATAAATCAAAAGATAATTTCTAGGATAAGGATGCGCTCATCCTCAAAGCACTGATTCTGTTGACCCACACAGAAAGCTGAAATATCTGGAAAGCTCAAAGTGTACATTTAGAAGACTTTTGCGAAACACTTTGTCACCTCGACTAATGGCACAGAGGAATGGCATGAATTATTAAAGTGGAACTTGGTTTGCTAAGTAATTGTGTTGTGGGTTTTTTTATCTCATTTTGTAAATGTTTCCCTAGAGTCCTTATTTGGGGGCTGTATTTTTGAAAGACTTTTATGCTCAGTCAAGCTGTAGAAAGCCTTTTAATTAAACATAAATCACTTTTGCTTGTATGTATTTTTATCAGCAGTGTGGACGAAGATCTGTGTGTGTCAAAACAAGTATAGAAAAAGCATCATAAAATAGTAAGGTTTGTCCACCTAGCATTCTCTGACAAGGTGCTACTCCAATGCCTCTTCGGTGGAAATCTGTAAAAGCCTGATTAGCTCCTCAAAAGTGTTCACTGCCTACCAAGGTCACAAGGGTAGGAGAGCAATTGCAATAGCAAACGGGCAGCAGTTGAAAACAATGAGCCAACAATTCAGGAATAATAGGAAGCAAAGGAGCTGCTAGGGATGGGATTAATATGAAATATTGAAGTCAACCAGATGCTACATGTGCAGTACAGGATGGATAGGACAAGACATTTTGTAAGCTCAAGTTCCAGGAAATCTTGAAAGCACTGGTAGAAATGAGAAATCAACAAATAGATCACATCACCTTATAAATAAATTGCTTCCTACAGTTTTATTTCCGCTACTTTGTCCTGGCTTCTTGTGAATATCTGATATAGGTCCCCATGGGACTATTCCACAGTCTAATAAAACTTCACTATTAGAGTGTATTTTTTTATGAAATACATCCTAATTTTTCTTCCCTTTATGTTCAACCCAGTAGTTCAAGCTAATATTCCTGTGTTGATCTCTACTGATACTCAGTGTTTACCTTTATCCAAATTATATACTCATTTTTAGATTTTTTCATTGAAAATTGTTCAGGCAGCAGTTCTGGTGTTATGAAGATCTGTACACCAAAAGCTGCAACCTGTCAGTTAGCATCTGTCAGAAATCAAACATCTTTGTAACACCAATAGTAATGGCCCAGATTTCACAGCAAAAAAGATTTGCTCTCCTTGAGCATGCACATTCTTTTCGCCTATTACGTGCTACCCTTTCTAGCTACCAAAATAACACCAGCCTTTAATTTTGCCTTCAGTTTTCAGATGAAACACCACAGATTTAGTAACCACAGCGTTTAATTCCTATTCAATGTGATACGGATGACTTACAGAAAGTGATGAGACAAACACACTGGAAAAATTTGTACTTTCTTGACATTAGGACTGGCAGTTACAATAGGTGTCCCTTTTAAACCTCTTTCATCCTTCCTGGAATTTTTGCACAAGTTACAGAACTCAGACAGCTAACCTAAATTGCAATCATTGCTCCCAAACAACTGAGGTTCAAAGAGATTTAAAAAATGTGTTGGTTAAATGCGTTTTCAAATTTTATTATCCCTTAACAATGAAAGATGTAATGAAAACAACACAGTACATCATACAATCACGTCTGCCACCTACACCATAGCCCATCAATAGAGTAATAACAATTACTCAGGTAATTTACATAGCAGGTTGACTGTATCTCTATTATGAATACAGTATTCATATCCCACCTGTAAATGGCAAAAGACTGGTTAACTTATTCCTATTATTTTATTAATTTACTTGAAATAAATAAATATTGTTTGTTCCTCCTTCAGAGATTTGTTTTCGTCTGATTTTATTTCTCAACATTTATATTTAGGCACAGTCAGCTTCCCTCTTCTTTTAAATCTCCCTGATCCGTCTGTGTATTTTATTTACTTGGCTCTCTCCCATTTTCCACAAAGGATTCATACTGCAACTCAGAGCTTAGCAGGACTCATCTTCCATTCTGCTGCTCAGGGAATGGAAAGCTTTTGACAGTGGGACATGTGTTTCTATGTCTGAAGCATTTCTCTTTAAACTTCACCTTGCTATTTCTCATTATGGCTCTCAAATTCTGCTGATTTGAGACACAAAGGAGAAATTCCAGAAGCATTAAAGAAGATCTATTCCTACGGTAAAAAAGATGTAGTCTCTTCTGTTTCTCTCTGTGAAAGAACATTTTCCTTAAGGGACTGATAAGCGAGGGGGGGGAAAGAAAATGGGAAAAAAGAAAAATAAAGAGAAACTTAGTTAACAATTTATATAAGATCCCCAGCAATCAAATTCAGTGAAGTCACCCAGGATGTACTTGCATGCAAATTTTCACTAAATAAAGATGAAATTCATTATGTTTGGCTTCTTAAATAAAGAAGTCAATATTTTCCTGTAAGTTATTGTTACTTATTTTAATTAAAGTATAAACCTTTTATAAAGATACTTGAAAAAGTGAGATCTAGCTGAGAAACTAGCAAATTGATTTTTGGTTTTCCAGCAAATTGATTGCTGCCTTTGTTTGGTCAAAGTTTTTTTGATGTCTGTTAAGATGACCAATGTTAAAGAAGAGAAAAATTAAGAAAATAAAATGAGAAGATGAGAGCCATTAGTTAGACAGCTTTTTCAATGACTGAAGCATAGATAAAGGGGTAAGGAGATCTGGTTTTATGCTTGGCTGAGCTAACAGTTTCCGGTAAACCCTAGAAAATATAATTTAAAGAAGCTTTCTATTTCTTGGGCATTATGAGATTAAAAGTTCATCATGGATTGTAATGCCTTTTGAGATCATCTGATTTATAACTTTATAAAAGTGAAAAGTATAATTAGAACTTCCAATGATTTTTGAAATGAAAATAAAGCACCCTTTCTCATGCCAAGCCTGTGGGATTTTTTGGCTTTCTATGAATTTGAAATGCCCAGTGTTATGGATGTAGCCTCACCAGGCACTTGCAGGATTAGATCCAACCTCATTGTGCTTTAATGGGGATACCTCTTTTTTATGTGGTTCACAGTTCCCTAGGTTATATATGCTGACATTTCTCACCAGTTAGCAGAGATTGCTTGAAGTGAGGCTGTTCATCCAATGATTCCATTTTATATAGTAAAACATGAGAAAAATAATACTTGCTATAATTACAATAATACTCACGTAGCTTGCTCTCAGGCAAACAGTAGATGTGTTTCTCCCTACTCTAAAATATCTGGTTCATACTTCTGCCTCCAAATAGAAGACAAGATTTAAAACAAGACTTTATATAGCATCTCTGTGGGTTCTGTAAATATACTGGCTTCTATTAAAAGAAAAATCACCTTGAACTACAATTACAGGTCCAATTCAGAAGCAGTCTTGCTGAAAGCATTCCACCCTGTGAAATGAGTAATTATGCTGAGAAAAATTGCTGGAAAGGCTTTACTTAACCTTTTATTCATACAATCAATTGCAGCCAAGTTCTCCAGTTTTGCTAATCCCTCAAGTTCTGCTTACATAGTGCATTCATATGCTTGGGGTAATGCCTCTGTGATCTGAAAGTATGCCATCCCTGGTGAGTACAAGTGTGCAAGTGGATTCTGGCTTCTTATTCTAAACATCTTGGCAAGATCATGAATGTTAATATTGCATGAACAATTGTAAACTTGGAGGTGATGACTGCTACAGGGCAAAACCAGGTGGAGTAGGAAAAAGCCTTTATGTACATAGCAGGTGATAAATAATAAATTACAACAAAAATCATAGGAATACTTTGTACAACATTAATGCCTCTTCCTCTTCCTTGTCCCAATTCAACAAGCCCACATGCCAAAAAACAGTCAATTAAGCTTTGCAATGCCATCAAAGTCCACTCTGCACTCTCCCACAAGTAAAGAATTATCCTTATTACAACCATTTTTATAGCTGGAGCTATAAAAGCTCTGCTCTAACAATGTGCCATTCCCTAACCGCGTTTCCTCTTATGCTTCTGTAAGAAGTTATAGAATACTGCAAAACATAACAGTATTAGTCAAATTCTGAAAGTTTCTACTTGTTTGAGCATTACAAGAGTATTTATTTACAAAAAATGTTTAATTTTGCATGGAAATTTTATACAGCATGTGCAGCTCACTTAAAACATTATCTCCATTTGAACTACCCTAAGCCAGCGCAAGTGGCGCTGTCCCCAACTCAGAAGTGTAGTTCTTTTTAACCACCAGATGAGATATAAATTTTTGATTTACCATTTTATCCAAAATTTTGCATATATATATGCTCCCTGAAAAAATAACCGCAACTTCTCTGGAAATTGTAGTATCTGAAAAGTTCTTGGGTTTCTACACATAAAATAGTCGAACCAATTATAGAAGCATTGTCTGTTTAGCAGTTTTTGACATTTGAGAATGTCATTGTTGACTTTAAGAATCCTTTGTGATGTTTGAGTATAGAGTAGAGCAGTTGCCACACATAATTGCCACAGCTAATTGCCCTAGAGGACGACTTCTAAGAAGAGGAATGGGTTAAAATATTGCTTTGGGTTCTTCATTTAAAGGTTTCACCTACAGCCAAATGGCCATTCACAAACTGAATGAGGCAATAACCTGAGGTAAACACCTTTCCAGAAATAACTGAACATCTGCCGACCTTGTGCTGCTGAAAGACAACTCTTGAAAGAAAGTGGAGGAGAGTCAGAGAGGGAGGGGAAGGCAGACAGAGGCACCTCGACAAATGATTTAGGGAAGTGCTGTAGTAATTGTGCTGTGCGACCGCCAGGACTCTGACAAAATGGCATTTTTGCTCAGGACCATTGCTTCTCTGTCCAGATGACCAATAAATGCCGCTTTGTGTAAAAATATATTATGCCCAGGTGATACCCAAATGTCTGGGAAGGCTTCGGTTCTCTTTGCAGAGCCTGGAGGGATCACCAAATTGAGGAGTTCAGGTCTAGCCGTAGGGTCAAAGTAGTTGGGGTGGCATGTCCTTACACAGTTATAGCTGAGCTGGGGTAACTCATGGAGATGTTGAACGGTTTGTGAATAGAACAAAACACTCAGAGGTGCAAGTCTGTGACAGTCTGCAATATGTAGGAGAAAATATTTAGCTCAGGTTTGCCTTTGACTTCAGGATCATTCTTGGATCCTATGGGTGAGCTCCTCAGGAAGCCTGATAATAAATTTAGAACAGCTTCACTTTAGGGCGTTCTTTGTCTGGACACACTGGCCTTTTACAGAGTGAAGCTGGATATTAATTTCATCATTATGGCATGGTGAACAAAGTCGCAAGAGAAATCAGTGCCAGTTAGGAAAAAAATGCATTATCACTTAACCACAGTTCTATTAATGTGTTTCTTCTTGCCAATTTCTGAAATGTAAATCCAATTGACTGTTTTTCCAGTTAGAGGAAGAAACTAGTGCTTTAACCTTTAAGTTAAATATTTTATCTTTAGAAAATTCCAGACTAATAATATCAACAAAGTAACGTGTCTGAGCACCTAGAACTCAGTCTCAACCCTAGAGAGGGCCAGACCATCAAGTAGAATAGTGCAGCAAGTCTTCCTTTCCCTATGATCATTTATGCACCTTTTTCAGTAATAATACTCTAGCCATAGCCCAGATGCAGTCTGCCAGAGAACACATGCATTTTATAAATGAAGTGGTCACTCATGGGCAAGTGAAAGCAAAGGATGATTTTTTTAAAAAATCAGTTTAAAATGTAAGATTTCTTTCTCATCACACACTGAAAATTTGGAATTCATGGAACCTGAATCTGTATTAACTTGAGAAACACAATGCATTCTCCTGGTGGTAGGAAAATCAATGCAGACTGATAATTTCATCGTAGGTATCTATGATTTATAACTTATGGATTTAAGGGGGGGCAGCCACCAAAATGAACATCCCAGATTTCTTCCACCTCTGTCAGGAATATTAACACACAACATCTCTCTGTCTACAAATTTTAGTTAGGTCTGTAAGAAGTAGATATGTGCATGGCACCAAATGGGAAAGAATAAGACTGGCTGAAGGATTTTCCATCTCTTTCGCCCTTGCCTTTCTTCCATTTTTGATATATTGCTAATGTGGGAACACAGATCCTGAGACCCTGTGAAAGGTGATCTGATCTTATGTTGACAGCACTCCTGCTCTGAGTGGGTTGTTGGTGGACTAATTGACCTCTAGAGGCCCCTTTTGACAAGTATTTCCCTGATCCTGTGATGCAATTCTATTTCTGACATTGACTTCCCAGGATATTTTTTCTTATCAAAATTATGAGTAAGCAGGCATGGCCTCCAATATTTGCATTTAATGGAACTAAATTGCTACAATTGTTGCAAAAGGAAGATCATAAACAAAAAGCTTCGGAACATATTTTCTCTTCCCACTTCTTGAAATCATTTACCTATTTCTTTCTCTTCTGTTTAAAGTTGTTTCAGCTGGGCAAAAGGACTGAAAGAAATAGCTCATCAGTGCCAGCTAATCATCACCACATGACTGGCTGCCAGCAAAAGAGTGCTGGCAAGCGGCCCCGTAAGATGAAAAGAGGAAATAAGGAAACTTCAGCTGAGATGCAGAATCTCATCAGTGGATATCCTGAAAAACTGATTACGGGTTAGTTGTAGCAAGGCTTCTCTAAATGTTTTTAAAACGATACACATAGTCTAAGTATTTCCTAAAAGCTTTTAGGAAGCTGGGCTTAAGTGTTTATTCTGGAGTCCAGAAGCATCAGGGTGGCTACAGGTGTCTGTGTAGTTTGCTCTACCATTGAGCTCCCTGATGATGGGCTCACTCAGAGGCCATCCTTGATGGATCTGCTGGCTGAGGATGTGTTAGAGGATAAATCCTCATCTAAATCCTCTAAAATGATTGAGGTCAGAATATTCCCTTTTTCTTGCAGAATGGAGTTCCTGAAGGTCAGAGATGGGTGTGTTAGAACAGGTCTGATTTTGTCACAAGTTGCTGGTTTAGCTCTTGTCATGTCTGACCAGGCTACATTCAGAACGGCTTTAGTTCTCAAACAAAACAATTTCTTTGTTTGTTTGCTCAAGTGTATCCTTCATGTTTTGGAGTTAATGCTTCTGAGTTTAAAATCTGACAGGTGCATTTATGAAGTTCAGCTGTCCTGGTTTCGGCTGGGATAGGGCTTCAGAATTATTACAGGTGGTTCCTGTACATATCATTACATATGTCCTATTAAATGGTACCTGGGGGAAACTAATCACTGTAGTCCTTTCTGGGTATGTAGGCCTGTCCAAAGTTTCCAAGGTGTTGTATTGTTATTGAGCTAGAGGAACACAGGAGACCAGAGTAAGTGAAGCGTCCTACTCGTATTTGGTTACGGAGTATCATCTTTCATTCCACTTTTAATATCGTCCAAAGTTTCCAAGGTGTTGTACTGTTATTGAGCTAGAGGAACACAGGAGAGCAGAGTAAGATGAAGCGTCCTACTCGTATTTGGTTACTGAGTATCATCTTTCATTCCACTTTTAATATCAGGTGGTTCCTGTACATATCATTACATATGTCCTATTAAATGGTACCTGGGGGAAACTAATCACTGTAGTCCTTTCTGGGTATGTAGGCCCGTCCAAAGTTTCCAAGGTGTTGTACTGTTATTGAGCTAGAGGAACACAGGAGAGCAGAGTAAGATGAAGCGTCCTACTCGTATTTGGTTACTGAGTATCATCTTTCATTCCACTTTTAATATATCAATTCAGAATACGCTAAGGGGGTTAAATGGAAAAAAAAAAAAAACACGAACTTTAAAGTGGGAGAAGAAGCATACATGATTAAAATTATTAGCAGTATTTCTATTTATTTTGATACTTAATCATCAGTTTCTGTCTGAGATTATTCCTTGGATTCACTGGATAACACTTGGAAATAAGCTTTATGGTGTTCCCTTTTTTCTTTTTTTCTTAAATAAGAAAATGAATAGTTACAGTACCTGATTTATAAGACTAAAATAACAATTAATATATTTTAAATCAAGTAAAAAAAAAAAAGAAATCAAGTAAAAAAAAATGCTTCTGAATAGCCATGAAGAGTACTCAGCAAATTTGCAGGGGTTTTTCTTGTTACGCTGTAACTAATTCCCATCTGCATTTGGGTGTATGAACATACCACTGTGAGGCAGATATTCTCTCTATTATTTCATTAAAGGATCAGGTAGAGGGAGAGGACTTCAGACACAGCAAAATTTTCAAAAGCATTCAGTAAGTGTAAACATTTCAGATTTGGGAAATTTCATTTGAGACATCTTTGTGCCTAGTTTTACCACGATTCCGAGATCCTGTGATCCCTAATACTTTAAATCTTCTCTTAGCTATTTCTCACCATTTCCCTGTAAATAAGGTTATGTGAACTGAAGTACTTGAAAAGTCCCCCAAGTATCTCTTCTGGGGGAAGGCTTCTAGAAAATAATGATTTTGCGTATGAATCTTTGGGTCAGGTCTTTTTCACCCTTGCAAAATGCCCTTTGGTATTTCCCAAGAAGATTTAGGTTGTCGTTAGTCCACAGCCTGTGGTCAGGATTTAGTGAGATAGAATCTCACACCCACTTATTCTCAAAGATGCTAAAGAAAATTAAGATTAAGGTGAAGTTTAACTATACTGTTTTTTTAAGAACAACATTACAAAGGATGCAGGACAGTACAGTGACCTGTACATCTTTCCCTTCAGTAGAGTCAGTCTGTAACATCCCTGAAGCAGCAGAACATGGAATTCTTGGCTACTATGTGGTGCCACGTGCCATGAAAAGAAAGTACAAAATAAATTGCAAATACAGGAACTTGAAGCGTTACATGCTGCAGTTTCAAAGGGTTTCTTGCATAGGCGTTTATGCACTTACAAGGCTCTCATCATACTGCTATCCAGAACACAGACGTGGAAAGCAATGGAATTATCTATGAAGTTATTTAAATTTATACAAGAAATTACAACAGGTAACAGTGTGGCCATACCTCCATTATTCCATGTTTTGCTAAGATCTGCTTCTTACAACTTTAGGAAAATGTCTGACAGCCGTTTTTCAAATTTTGCTAACACAGGACGCCTAATTAAGGAATTTCTGCTAATTTAGGTTTTTTTGGTTTGGTTTGGTTTTTTGCTGTTCAGATTACCTCCCACTTTGCGTGATAGCCGGAGGTTTTGCCAGGTCCCGTTGATTTCTGCGGAAACGTTTAAATAAAAATAAACAGCCTAGTGAAGTTGAAGCGTTTCCAAGTTAGCCTCTCACGTCTCTTCCCCTGTTCTGTTAGAGGCGCTTGCTGTCTGCGGTGCCTTGTGGTCAGTCTCTGGAGAGGTTTTGGTTTCCCCAGCTCCCAGGAGTGCCCAGAGAGCCCTGCTGTGACAGCGTGACTCCCAGGGCCCCGAAGGCAGCAGGGAGCACTGCGGTGAAACGGCTGCCCCAGCCGTGCAAAAAAGCGGTAGCGGTTCTGTTCTTCTGCCTCCCTTCAAGAGGAGGTCTCTGCAAGTGTGAAGGGCGTTAGCTGCCTGGAAATGTTTCCTTATTTGTTTCACGATGCTGTTGAATAAAGGGTAAGATGAAAGTCCTGAGCACATCCTTCTTAGGAGAAATAGCTTAAGTCTTTCGTCTCTCTATCCCGCAGGGTTTAGCTGGCAGGGTTTTACATGGCTTCACAAACATGACTGATTTTTTTTCTGTACGAAAAATACCCAAACTGAGCAAAAATCAAGGGGATAAAAATATCTTTTTTAAAGCTATGCAGCAAGGTTTGATCCTGAAACTTTTATTTATCCGTATGCATGTCTACATGTATATATATGCACACTTGTACACACATGAAAAAAACCTCAGAATAGCTCTAGGTTTATTAATGAAGTTTGGGAGGTTGAGTCCCTTTCTCTAATCACTTGACTATTTGCTGTCTACAGCGAGAAAGTTTTTTTTAATATTTGAGGAGTCAAACCAAGAGCAACAGGAGTCTCACAGGGAAGCACAGACTCCTGCATGCTTCAGAGCTTCACATGAGTTGTAGAAATGCACATTCCAAGTTGGAAAAAGACATAAGTTGTAGCAATGTACATTCCAAGTTGGAAAAATAAATCTCTAACTTGGTTTGTAGCTTTGCAAAGACAAACTTTTACGTTTTTTTCTTTTTTTTCTTTCCAAGCAAAGGTTTCAACTGAGATCAAAAAGCTGCCAGATTAACACCAACTTTCAGAGCTTTTTGAAAGTTTGTTGTCCAGATTTGCAGTTTCCCACCCAAGTTTGCTACACATCGGAATTTGTAGGTGCTTATCCAGCTCCATAGCATCCATCAGTTTACATAACTGTTATGAATGTTTTGGATGCCTTAAAAGTGGCAGACCAATCTTTTGCATAACCATATCTTGCAGAAAATTAATTATATTAATTTGGTTTGTGGCAATTTTTTAATTGCAAATTAATTAGCTCCATCTGGTCTGTAATTTTCCACTTAGCAGGTAATAACTTTTGAAGCATCTGTTGCTTCTGAGACAGATAAGACAGTACTGAGGATAGTAATTCTTACCCCTCAAAGTTATCTGGTTAGGCAGTGGTGATTTTTTGAGACTTAGGGTTTTTTAAATGACACTTCACTGTACTGAATTCTAAATGTCTTCATTTGCCGTAAATGCTTCTGGCTCATTACTTGCTGCTCTACTTGCTGCTGATTAATGCAAGAAATTTTTAAAGCTGGAGATGTTTGATTGTTATATTTTTAATTTAAAATTGACTGACTGATAAACCTGCTTTCTATATGATTTTCCTACTCGTGAAGAATCTTTCCTACTGTACCTGGTGTTGAGGTACAGCTGAGGGGGAAAAAAAACGTGTGTTCCCCAAACATAAATATCCTCGCCCACAAACAGTAAAGTTAAATTTTACAGCAATGTCTCATCAAGGACTTGGTACAGCTCCTGAAGAAATGGCAAACTTCTGTGGAAAGAAAGTAGGTTTCTTCTGTGGCTTTAGTAACATACGTATCCTCAAATCTCTGAGACAAATTCAGACCTTCAGTGATCAAGTCTGTCAATTCTTTCCAAAACCGCTTGGATTTTCTGTGTTCATAGATGTATCTTGCTTTTACATCTCTTTTGTAACTGGTATTGAGAACCTGCTCTAGTAAAACGGTTGCTGTTAGCGTGTATATGGCAATGCATCCTTTTGACTGGAAATTTCGTAACGTTGTTATGACTCCATATTTGTTGTAGGCAAATCTGGCCACTGATGTTGATTCATTTTATAGGTTTAAATGCACGGTTGTTTAGGAGTTCTCTCCAAAGCACACTAAAACTTGAATTTATGGAGCCATATTTTCTACAAGTCTGGCAAGTATCCCTACTTTACGCTGTCGCATATATTTCTTAACCCTTGTTTGATCATGTTTTCAAATATACCATAAATTAGTTCATCCTAACAACTGTTCCTATTCACAAAAGTGATTTTTGGTTTTGAGGTCTATGACACAAGAGTCAATTGGTTCACTTGATGGCTTCTCTCTTGCAAAGAAAATAACTTTCCCAAAATGCCATTCTTGCCAAGATGAAAGTGTTTGTTCTGTTTTTTGAATGTCAGTGGCTGGCATTATTCTGGCTCTAATGAAATGTATCATAAAACTCCAGTGCCTCTCCAGTGCCTTTGGCATACGACAACAGAGGGATTAATTTATGTCTCTGTTCACTGTGCAGTATTAAGAAACTTGGGAAACCAGACTGACAATTTAGGTCTCAAATAACCAAGTTTCCTATTTACACATGTACAAGACTTAGTTACAGAGTACACCGGTGCTGCATTGCAATAAAAGGTACCACCAGGAAAATTCAGACTTTTCTTTATTTCTCTGCCAAATTCCTTTGCTTATTCCCTCCTTTACCATAGAGTTTTCTTCTGACACATTACCATAAGTTTAGTCAGAAGCAAAACTGTATGTAATCTCACATTTGACTTGATCCACCATACAGAGCATATTTTTGTCACAAGAGAGTGCTTAGTAGTCACTGACACTAGCGATCACTCTTACCACTCAATCCTTACCTCATCTCATAAATATAGACAAAAGTGTGTTGGATCCAAAAACCCACACCAGAAACCCCTTTGTCTGAATTGGCATTGCTTGGTTCCTCTAACATCATTCACCAGTATGATTTAGGATTAATAACGCATTAAATTCCTTTCACATCTTGGGAAGTAGTTTCTACCTCCGCGAGGCAAGGCATTTTGGAGAAGCTCATGCTTTGGTTTCTCATGCTGTTTGCTTTGACCTTATTAAGACTCCTGAAGTAGTTACAGTTCAGCACAGCCAGACTGTAGCCCATGTCAGATCCTCAGTTTAGCAGCATTTTAAAGAAAGTCTGGACATTTTTCTCTAATATGCACCACTGCTCTTTCCATCAAAAACCTTGAGCTTCAGTAAGATTGCTGACCTAGAGCTAGTTTGCAGTGAGCTGGATGGTGTCTGTATCCCATACTGCCACCCTCAGCATGAAAATAGCTCTGCTTAGGTATTTGTGATTTTTTCTTAGAGCAGCTTGACTCTTGCAGAGATGATGTGAACTCCTACCAGTACTGAGAGCTGATGAAAATCTCCTTTTTCCCATTTGGTGAAAAACCTGGGGCAAGAAAACCAACACACTGTTTCCTGTCTCATACTGGTGGTTGAAATATGTCACACTTGTGTGAAATCATGCTTTAAGAAAAAAGACTACATAAATGTCACAGACCAAATTATTTCCCGTAAGTAATACAATTTCTTTTGTCAACACCGTGTATGCACAGCTGAGCAACTGATTTTCAGAAAAAAACGCATGTGAAATCAGAATCCAAACAGAATCATGAACGTTAAAGTATGAAGCAATTTATGCAAAACTGTGAAAGTGGGTTTTTTCCGATGGAAAAAAAAAATACAAAACAACAAAAACTCACTTGAGTCTGGCCAGGAAACACTAAATTAGCTAAACAGGGATTTGACTGCAAACATTTCATCTAGGAACTTTCCCGTCCAGGCAATTACTTTGAATGGATAGCATTCTTGGAGGTCAAAACTTGAGACTGCACATCATGCCAAACAACTGTAGGAGTCCCTTAGTTCTACTGAAAGTGATAGGTGGAGCAATACACACTCAGATAAATCTAAAATGCTCTCCAACCCACTCCCATTTCCCTACTGCCTAGGCAGCTAAAAGTGGATTCATTAAAGACCATTTCCTAACCATAAGAATTACCTGCCTGAAGTGTGGTGGAAGTGACATAAGAAAAGCCCACAGAACACATTTAAGCAAGGTATTTGGACAAAATGTTTGTAGACTTGCTAAAAGCTGAAAAAGAGCTCAAAATTGTTCAATAAGCACTTTTTCAATTCAACTACTTGTAACTAGAATAGACAGAAAAACTAGTATTTGTGAATCATTTGCAAACAACAGTGTGAAATGGGAAAGAGCAGCATTTTGGCCGAGGAAACAAAAATGTTTAATTCCTTTAGAAATATCCATAAATCAGCCTTTGTCAAGGGAAAACCAATAATCATAATTTCTATGGTAATGTAAATGTGGGAAGTACCTGAAATGAAAGGAAATTTGAATTTTGCCTCTCAGGAGATAACTGACTAATGTGTGAAAAAAAAACACTACTGTTTTTTTTCTGGAGTATACTGTTTATAAAGACAATGTGTCAGACATTCAGTTATTCTGATCTGTTGTTTTAATTTTTAAAGATGACTCTGTTTTGCACATGTCTTCTTTGATAAATCACATTATTTCATGCTTGTAAGCCGTGCTCTTCCTTCCCAACTGGCTGCTTTATTGACTTCTTTTATTTTTGTTGCATGATATGTGAAAACGGGCTACAGCCTGTTCCTGGAAGCACAACCAGCTCCTTGGGATTCACTCAGATTTTATCACCCTTCAGAACAAAAAACATCCTTCCAGCTGCACTTGCAAACATGGGTTTTGGGTGCTGTTCTGTTGACTAAAGGTATATAATTTGCTCTAAAAATAGAGCATGTACGTAAGAGTGAATAAAAGCAGGGCTCCCTAAACAGCAATATTATTTTCTCTCTGTAGAAGCAAGAGGCCTGGCTTTTCACCAGGCTGAAATAGGACAGTAGGAGTGCAGATCTTAGTTTCCATTGATGAACTCAACTACCAGGGAAGTTACCAGTAAACTTGATTACTGGAACTTCTTTTCGTTCAATTTAAATCTCCGCTTCTATTCCCAGTTAATATTTTTACTGCCTTTACCAATGTTCTTTTCCTTCACTTTGGACCCTGCAAAGGCTCCAGTCTCTCCTTTGGAGAGTTTTCATTGTTAACAGGGAGATAACCTTAGACGCTCAAGGATTTTAGCTTCTTTTGAAGTACGCTATAGCCAGCTCCCTTAATACCTCTGGCTGAACGACTGAGCAGTTTGTCATGTCTCATCTAATGGTTGCGCACGCTCTGA
Source organism: Fulmarus glacialis (assembly GCF_000690835.1). Classification (NCBI taxonomy): domain Eukaryota; kingdom Metazoa; phylum Chordata; class Aves; order Procellariiformes; family Procellariidae; genus Fulmarus; species Fulmarus glacialis. Next base: position 99,633 of record NW_009193268.1, read on the forward strand.
ACACACGGTAACAATGTGCTGCGCTCTTAAGCAATTACAAAAATACAACTAGCAGGCATGTCCTGCATTTCAGGTTGTGATATTCAGTGGAGCTTAAGGCTCATGTACCCATAACTGATTACTTTCTGGTGTATATTGGATGTCTGAAGTGTCCTGAGGAACGCTGGGGGCTGCCAGGCTGGAAGGTGAGGTAGCTGGGTGACATATTCAGGGTGCTGTTGGGCATGCACCCTCTGAGATGAAGGTAAATGACTCCAGTCATTACATGAAGAACGCTGTTGCCATGGAGAACAAATATCAGCTCAAACCATAGTTAATGGCTAGAAACCTGAACCTTTACAATCAATCCACTGTGTGGGATCAGGATTTCTAAAACACAAATGTATTTTAAATAGAACTGAGCACCATGGCTGGTGGATTTTCTGCTACTAACCAGTCCTCAAAATGCTACAAACCCTAAGGTAGGTTGTAAGACTGCACTCCATAAATACCAAAATGTTTATTGTGCATGTTTTGGAGTTCAATAAAGTAACTCTAGCTCTGCTTAAAGGCCAAATTCCTACAGAACCTGAGGACACCTCAGCAGAGGTACACTGTACTATGCAAGTCTACTTAAAGCCCATGCCAAAATCCTGAGTTCATCCTCTGAGTTTATAAGAAAGTCATAAACTGAGTGTCTGTCTCGAAACAGTACATCTCTCTGAAGACAAAGACGCCTTGAAACAGTCTGAGACACACATCCATCCAAAGAATTTCCGTGGGCATGGAAATGCTTTGCTCCTGGAAAACTGGCAGAGGTGACAAAGCTGTCTCTTATGCCGGTTACCCCCCAGACTAGGTGAGATGGTCAGCAGAATCCTTCTGCACTTTGATTTTCTGCATGAAAAGGTCTTTTTCTAGAATTTAGGCTCTAAGCAGAAGACAAATTCTGGCTGCCTGGCCCTCAGGGTATGTGGGGCTAGGATTAGCACACAACAGTCACCATTCTGCCTCCTGTCCAGTTAGAGCAAAGGATCAAGGAGCTTTAGCTTCAGAGGTCAATTCAGATGGAATAGGCTAAGGGGCACGAGGTGCAGGATTAAACGGTAGATGTAAGGAGCATCCTTTTGAACTTCATGGACAGAGCAGCTGTGGTAGCCCAAAGAGACAGAGTGGATGAATAGGAAAAGATCTTGTGAGTGAAGGCAAAACAACAACTCATAATCAGAAGAAAAAAAGAGTTTGATACAGGGGAAAAGGAGTTAAGGGAAGAATACAAAGAGACTAAAAAAATTTATCTTAGAAACGGTGTATTGGAGAGTCTGGTGTCACTGGTATTTATGTCAAGGAAACAAGCAGGTGAGGAGATGATAGTAAGCTGGGATAAAAGATGAAGACGATCTGGCAAGACAGTGGAACTTCTCCATCGTCTGCAAAATTTAACCTACACACATTCTTCTTTCTGAGGTCTTCCGCATAAGTAGTATGCTAAATTTGCTTCACTTCTGATGAAAATGCTCTTTTTTGTCAACAAAAGCAGTTTTATACTTCCCCTTTCCAAATGTGGAGAACATGTATTGACTCTCCAGTACAGAACAGAACATGTCATTAAAAAGAAGCACCATTGTTTCCAAGATGAAAGTCTCTTCCGTTTAGTTATTTGTTTATTAGGGGATGGGGAGGGAGAGCACTTTTCAAGAACTAAAGAAAACTGTAGGTTTCTTTGAAATCTGCTTTCAGTCCTCCAATTTAAGACTGTGTGCAAGTGAGTCGCAAATAAAAAGCTTCTCTGAAAATTCCCAGAACCCAAAGGTGGCTTAAAGAATCCGACATTCAGCGAGGACAAAACAACCCAGTCGTCCCCTTTGATGGCTCTCGCCAGCTGCCCTAGGCGAGTCTGGAGCTGCCACAAAGCTGCCTGGAGACCTCAGCCAATATGCCAGATATCACCCAGAGACAGAAGAGAGAAGACAGATGGGGGGGGAGAGAAACTTTCAAGCTGAATTTTTGAGGCTGACGTTCTACAGAGGAACATCAGAGGATATAAAACTCATCATCTTTGCCTATAGGAACAGAAAGTGAAGGAAGGAGAAGGGGGACAAAGCATTCAGAGAGACAGCTGAGAGCCTCAAGAGAAAGACAATTTCTGTGAATAGCTCCTTAATGTTTGGCTTCTGTCTAGGTCAGGAAAGCAACCATAAACTGTCACCTTGTTACCATCTGCTGTCATCACAGAAGTTATAAGGGAGTATTTGGACCCATTCACAACAGCCCTGCTCCCTTCCTGTGCAAGATTTACTGGTTTTTTTAGCTCTCATTTTATTTCCTGCATCCATTTATTTAATTTCAGTGTCACTGCATTTATTCTCACCAGCCACTTCCGACACTAATTAATTCCTCATATCCCACTGTGGCTAGAGCCACAGTGTTTTTAGTTGGGAAACAAAACCAGATCATTATGAAAAAGACGACATTGCCTATGAAATACAAAAGAAAAAATGCCTCTGATATGCATGCCTGGGAGACAGATAGACTCAGAATAACTGTCATTTTCCCACCCTCTTTCCGTAGCTCCTTCTTCAGAAGAAGTTTTCATAGCATGTGTCATGATCCTAGAGCAAAAGCAAACTCAAATGTCATGGCTGAAAATGACATTTCAAAGAACTAACACTTGCACTGGAACAATTTCTACCATCCCTAATCTGTTTGATTCAAAGTTTATGATAATCTATGTCTAGAAACTGATGTCAAAGATTGCTAAGTGTAATTACAGATGACAGCTGTATTCAGAACGCCATAACTTCCTACGGTTTGTGGCTGAGATAATGTGAAACATGCGGTGTCTCTCCTCCCTACCAAGACCAACCAGAAGGTCCAGGAACTGCTTTTGTAGGTGGGGCAGAAAGGGGGTAAAAGGGGCAAGTCAGGATAAGGACCCTTTACAGTGAGAACAGTCTTCATGAAGGAAGTTCTACAATTCAGCACTGCAAAAATCTGCCAATTTAGGTGCTATCACAGCTGTCAAACTGACCCTCAGCAGCCCTAGAATTGGAGGGAATCAAGACTATATCTGTTTCTTTCTCTGGTCTCTACACTAGAATATCCTCTTGATTCTCCCTGTATTCAGTCCTTGAAACGCAGCAATCCTGGACTCCTAAATGCTGCTAGGTAATTTTACGCTCAAGAAACTGAGAGTTGTGAAATACCTCTACTGCTTTAAAAATACTTCTATCCAAATAAGGGACTAAGCAGGATTCAGCTTCTGATAAATCCCACTCAGAAAAGCAGAAAAATATTAGATCCTTGCCAGTTCTAAATGGCATCTTTGTTATCCAGCTATCAAAAATTTCATGTTTCCAGCACGGATTGGCCAAGCCAAAGTTTCTGTTCTCTAATTTTAGGATCTCACATTTGCACATGATAAGATATTGCACAGGAGAAGATATATTTGTCCATCTGGATAAAGCCTTTACCAGTGAAGAAGTTCCAGAAAACTTTTGTTAAAGGTATAAACTTGTGCCCCGCTTTACTGCTGTGCATGTTAGATTATTTTGCTCTTGCTCATCCTTGCATGTTATTTTAACAGGATAGGAGCAACAGCAGCAGCCACAGCAACGTCTTTTGCAGGAGCAGATTCTTGCTGGCATATTATGTCATCTCAGTGAGTGGGCTATTAGGCTGGCTCATTGTGAAGTGCTGGTACTGCGTATGAGTATGTGTTACTTGCTAATTTCCCCACTTGGGTCTCCAACAATGAACAAGACCTCAGATTTCCCCCTCTGATCCCCAAAGGCACTGTGTGGATGATGCAGTCTTTAAAAGGACTCTGATGGTGCTAATTGCTAATCCCACTAGATATTCTTATTGAACTTGCTACAAAGGATTTTATACCGATGCTTCATAATTAAAGGCAGCACAGAAGAAATCATCTTTTGTTTCCAACCCCTGTCTGACTCCATCCCCCAAATTGTCATTTTGGTTTAATGGCTTTAGATCTGTATTTTCATGCTAGCATAAAGCAGGAAGAAATCTTTTGTTTCCAACCCCTGTCTGACTCTGTTCCATCCCCCAAATTGTCATTTTGGTTTAATGGCTTTAGATCTGTATTTTCATGCTAGCATAAAGCAGTGTGTTGCTTGGGTTCCATTTTTTAAGAAGTGATGTGACCTATAAAACTGGTCCAATTTCTTCTTACAAAGGATTACTACAATAGCCTGATGTGACTGGCAATTCATATTGTTAGCCTTATTGCTAAATGGCTAGAGCAAAAGTGAGTCTGTTCCTGGAGTTCCTGTTCCAGTTCACTGGAGTCTGCAAGAAGGGATTTATAGAGGGCAGATAGAAGAAGGAGGGGCAGCAAAGCAGAGAGAGTAAACTCCTCACTTCTGCAATATTATGGGGTTTCTTAAATAAAAATTCAATTTTAATTGTGCTGATGCCACCTCGTCTCCTCCTGTGACTCTGCCCCTAAGTTCCTCCTACTGCTCTCAGCTTTTTGCTTTTCTATATCTTTTCACTTAGTGGTGCTTCATCAGCCAGCTGTGAACTGTGGAATCTAAAATACACGCGAGCTTTGGCAGAAACTCGAATTTCTGATGTGGAAGCAGAGCTTGCTATGGGCAATATGTGCCCAAACAGGCCAACTTATTTGAGCACTGCTTTCAGGTCACAGACGTAGACTTTCAACAGGCCTGACTTAGACTGAAGCCCACATGAAGTTCCCAAGTTATCAGCTCCTACCCACAGCAAAGGCATATAAATACTGCAAGTATTGATGACCGGGTGGAAAATGAGAGAAAGTTAGAAATGTAGTCATAACAGTTCTGTCCTGGAGTCATTGCATCTTGTTAAAATAGGCTTTCGGGGATTCACTGTGTCAATTTGAATTGAGAAGTGCCCTCTTTCTCTTCTTTATTATGCTATCCATCCCACAGGCGCTGATGTGTAGTCACATCTTGTAATAGATGCTTCCAGGAAGATTTCCCTGTTGTGAACATGGCTTTGTTTTTCCCCTGAAGAACCACAGTAGCTATACCAGGCTGCGTCATTTGTAGCATAATTTACCAGAATGAGCTTCAAGGAGGAAAATTCATTTCCACCCAGGGCAAAGCTGTCCTAAGCATGACCATAGAACAGGCAACACATAACTGGTGATTGTGGTGTGGGCACCATGACTGGTCAAGTTCACCTATCGGCATGACCATAGAACAGGCAACACTGGTGATTGTGGTGCGGGCACCATGACTGGTCAAGTTCACCTATCTTGACATGAGCCACATTTGTGTTTGTTCTTTACATTTAATTACACTCATCAAGAGAATGTATGTGAACAGTAGAAGGAATTTGGCTATAGTTCCTTGTAAGGAAGTTTGTCGCAGTCTCTTGACTTTGGAGGAATTGTGATGGAATACACTTTGAGCTATAATCTTCATTAGAGACAGTCACACGTAGAACAATTGTGTCTGCATTCCACAGCTTTTGTGAAGCCCTGTTGTGTGAAATGGATGGAATGACAATACAGATATCAGCTTTCAGATATTCCTTAATCCAAACTGTTCTTTACAGCCACTTCTTGTTTCTTAATTTTTTATTCTAGTTAACTGCCTTCTATTGTCATTTCCTACCACTCTGTCAAAAACCAGGTGTTCTTAGCAAATTTAAGAGTGGCACAGCACTATGACTTCTTTTCTCCCACTCTTTCTCAGTAATCACTCCCTACGTGGTGATTTTCCAGTGCCAGGTGGAAAATCAGCTGAGCATTTTGGAGGAGTGAGGTATATGTGAGAGATTGTTCTAATGATACACTCCACCAAGCCAGCTCCGTTCTGTCACTGTTGATGTATGAACTCAGATGAGAAAACTAACAGTCAGTTTAAACTTTTTTCCTGAATCTGCAGTTTTCTTTCTAAAAAGTAATTTTAAACTAAGAGAGATGGAGAACTCCTCTTTATCTTACACTGCCTCCTTTCAGCTGCCAGGGCTATGTCCCAGACCATCTAATAACTATTTGTTTTCTTGCTGAAAGAAATGTGATAATAAATTAATCTTTCCCATTTATACAGAATCTTCCATCTTGATAGGAAGCCAAAGTGCACTGAAGAAAAATATAGGGACTTCATTGTGGACTTGTGGGAGCCTGGCACTTCAGAAAATTAAACATGCACCTCTACCTCATGTTCTCAGAGAAAATCTCCCTGTAGCAAACAATGAAAAAGAGAGCTAGAGGGAGTGAGTGGGTGAAACATATGACTGCATCCACTAATGCAATGCAGCCATTTAATATAGCAGGCGGAAAACAGCAGCTGTTTAATTTCTTGCAACCACTCTGAACAACTGATTAGGACAGAAGGTGACTAAGACTAGCGTTTCTGGCCAAATGCACGAAGGTTTATGTAAAAAGAATATAATTACCCAACAGTTTGCCCAGATGAGGTTCTAACACTGCTACTTGTGTACAAAATCCCTTGTTGTCTTTAAAGCTTTTGTATAGCAAAAATGTTGGGATGCTTTTCATTGACAATCCTGCAAAATGTAAGTGATGATAGCTTATATGCTGGTGCTTGAGGCTCTGCTTTCAGTGAAAAATTGATCATTGCTAAAAATGGGAAATAGCAATGGCTAGGGCAATCGGAGGAATTTACTGAAAAATTATCTGAATTACACAGATATTACCAGCTTGACATATTGATATTTCAGCCACGATATGCATGCAAAGATAACTAGGACACTATTTAATTTACAAGTAAAGGAAGGTATTTCATAAGTCATATATGCTACAGGTAACTACTAGCATTTGTAATGGTTAGCGTAATATTAGGTGGCACGGTTTATTTTGAACTGGTTTACTTCCCTGTAAAAGAAATGGCCTGAGAAAAAATTTGAGTCTTTTCTTGGGCAATTTTGTACAACTGGGATTGTCAATTTGATCATTCAGTACAATTTTTAATTCAGAGCTGCGAGCACCAGTAACTAAACAGATATAGGAGTCCAAAGCCTGAATTGAAATTACAGTTGCAAAAATGAAACTGTCTCCAACATTCATATAATTTCCCACTTAGTTTCTTATCTCCTCTCTTTTCTAATGGGTACTATTATCTGGGGGGGAAAAAAAAAAATTAAAGTCTGGCGTATGAAAGAGTCTTAAATTTATCAAGCTTTCACATGCTGTCTACCTGCCTCTTTGCAGGATCTGCTTCATTTATTCACCATGTGTTCACGGTCAATACACACGTACGCTGTATATATTTTTATATATAATACCTTCTTTTGAAAGATATTGCTGACACTAAGAAACACATAAATGCAAGATATTTTTGTGCTATAGTTGATAATTAGGATTTAGCATGAGATTGAGCACTAAAAATAGGAAGAATACACAATTAGAGCTAAATTACCTTAAAGTTTTGAAGAAGGATCATTCCTTTTTAATGTGAATAAGATTCCTATTAGATTCATATTTGCAGTTAGAATTTACAGAATGAAAATTTTCATACCTATCAACTGTGAGACTTGATGTCAGATCAGGGACATGAAAAAGTTATTTTCACCTGCTCATTCTTCTGTTCTGGAGGCAGCTGCCAGCTCAGATAACAGGGCCTGGAACCCTGTCTCAAGGGACCGCTCGTACAGTTGTGCTGCGCGTTGTTTCTTGTTCTCATCCTTAAATATTCTGAAATGAATGTTCTGCTGGTTGTTCTCTGAGACAGGATCCTGGTCTAGCCCAGTGTGGCATAGGCTCTTCTGAAGGATTTGACATTAGTTAGTGCAGAGATTGAAGTAGCAGGGACCATTAGTTTGTTTGACAATACCTACATTATTACCATGGAGGGTGTGAGAGCAAAACAAAAGAAATTGCTTTTGTATAAAGGACACTATAACATTCAGTTTACAGCACTGTCTGTTAGTAAAAGACAGCCTGAAATTACATGTGGAAAACAGTACTAAATAATCCTATTTGTTATTCTACTAACACAGTGTTTTTCTCTGAAGTGTTTCCTCATTGAAATAACATTATGAGATACATCTGCCTTCACAAAAATGTATTTCTGAACATTTTTTCTGCTTTAGTTTGCTTTTAAAGCCCCAAGGGATGAGGCTTCAGCTTTTTCTCTTCACAGTCTAGAATGCTTCCCTTTTAGGAAAACTCTGCAACTATTCAGCTTAGATTTTTCTTTTCTCAGTCTGTTATCTGCACTTAGACACCCAGACATTTATAATTCATTTTCTTTGTTGTTTTTTATGCTTTTGAAATACTTGCAGACTGCTGTCTTACAACATATCACAATGTGGTTGGGAGTTTATATATACTGAGCAGCCTTCTCCTTTCCCATCTCATATTGGGACTGATATTCCAACAAATTATAAAAATTTCTCTCTCCATGGGAAGGTGAATGACTACAGTTCAAAAACTAATTTAAAAAGAAAAGAAAATTCATTTCTGTATTCATTTTGAAGGTCTTAGAATCATAATTAGCTAAGAGTTAAAGTGTTTAAACAGGCACACCTGGCAGAAGAACACTTCAAGACTCGGAAGGGAACATCAGAAGCAAAGAAGGAAAAACATCTGGGAGCTTTTTCACAGACAAGAGAAGTTCACCAGCAACATAGGATGTTTAGCTTGGTATTCATGTTTTAAGCCTAGGTTTATAAAAAATATTTGTCATGCACGGCACATCAGGTAATTCACATCGATACAATATCAGCATCTTTCTTTTGCAATCTGTATCCTCCAAATATTTACAGAGTTAAAAGAAACAGTGAGGTGTTAAACAATAAATAACAGCAGAGGAACTGTGAGTTTAAAGGCAAGCCATGGATAACAAAATGGCCAGACCCTCAGCTGTCATCCGTTGACAGCCTTCAACTGAAGTCACTGAGAACTTATCCTTATTTATTTTCAGGTGTGATTAGAAAAAAATGAAAGTTGCTGGAAAATTGTTGAAAAACAAGAATAAACAGTGATCATGTACCTTAGTAATGAGCAAGGCAGAACAGGCAGAACTGAAAAGATTCTTGTATGATGGACAAGAAAGTCATATGGAAGATCCCAGATGAAACCAAATACAACTGAAAAGAGAAATGGGCAGAAATATCATATTAAGATTTTCTCTTTCTTTTCACAAGCTCCTTCTCAATGAAGATATTATTAGATGAGCCAATTCAGCAAGAAATAAAATTGAAATGTCAAATTATCATCACTTCGTCCACAGCTATTGAGCACACATCTCCTCAGTAACTTTATATATATATACATCACATGCAAACACGCTCACACCTGATGGCTTAGCTAGTGTAGGAGACATGAGAAGCCCAGAGTGGTTTATATTACATCCAAACTGTCTTTGCTGATCTCGCCAGAAAGTGAGCTCTTGGACTGAGGCCGGGTGGTGCAGCCTGGCTTGTTCTCACGGTGCGAGTAGATTGCCCATATCCATACAGCGTTACACTCAGCCCTGGAGACTCTGGGCCCCATAAGGCATCCTGATGGCCCTGAGGCAGAATGGTTACCATCTGTGTGTTTGTGTGTGTTTCCATTGCCAAGTGCCAGAAATAAAGAGAAGGCTTAGTTGCAGCCATCAGAGTGGTATTTTTAAAACATGCTGAGACTGTGTGTTGTGTGCAAGTGTTCTGGGATGACACTGGAAGACTGTCCTACGTAGAGGCAGGTAAAGTCAATATAGGCCATATTTGTACAATCTATCTGGACTTGACGCTGGAGAAAACAGTCCTGTGAGTTATGCATACTCTTCTCGAGCAGGAGCCAAGCTGGCTCCCTCCAGAAGGAACCTGGGAGCAGTCTGGTGTGTATGCAGAAGAGACAATATGGGCAGCAAGGCTGTGGACTGAGAAGGGAGGAGAAATACACTGACAGCACAAAAAAACACTGGGCTTATCATTGTACCGTCTGAGTTAAACATTAATTCTAAAGCAAGCTAAGGACCAACAGCCCATTGCCTATACCCAGCTTGCAGCTTCATTCAGTTTATAGACTGTAGCCTCATGGTTTTCAGGCAGACAGGCCACTGCACACGTGTACTAAAATAAGCCTCACATGTTTTCTATTTTTCTACTACTCAGGGAATGTTTTTTTAAACAAACAAACAAACAAACAAACCCATTTCACTTTGGGTAATATTTTCAAATGAATGCAATAGTCATGCAGAAGTATCTTTAAAACAAATGCCTTAACATCACTATGGCCAGCTTGTAACTCAACGGTGATATGCACGTGTTTCTCAGGATACAGAACTTTCCTACTAACCTGGTGTCTGAATGAATTTGTCATGAGACACTGAAGAAGAATTATTAATCTTTGGTGGAGCAAAAAGTCAACAGTTTGTGGTTACAAAACAAAAACCTTCCACTGATGAACTGGAATCCTGAACACCTCCAGAGTACCCAAAACAGTTCCTGAGAGAAATAAGTATCAGCTGAAAAGCCAGGATATATGGCTGCTTACCTAGGCTGAAGTCTGAGACACTTCAGTCGAGCAGCCTGAAGATACTGTCTTTTTGCTGTCTTTTTCCACTACCTTGAGGCTTCTTTCAATACGCAATCGATTTCAGTTTTTAAGTCTGTCAGCCCATAGTTCCTTTCGCTAGCAACCAAATGCACATGGTGATTTTTGAAGTATTCTCGGAAAGAGTTTGGGAGCTCACAGGCCTGAGTGTCTCTTTATCAGATTAAAAGAGAATCCTGAAGTTATAAGTTATATTTTTGCAGTGTCAAAGTGGGGTCTTTATTAGTACCAGAAAAAGTAATTTATACAAACCAGTTTGAAAGCACTTACCTCTGTAGTTTACTGCTGGTAAAACAGCAAACAAGCTGTTAATTTGTATGCCTTGTAACTGTAAAACACAAATACAGGATATATTTATGTATTACATAATTTTTTTTTCCTTAGAGTGAGTATCCCTTTTCCTTCTTTAGTCTGTTAACCTCATTACACAAAATAATTAATTTGAAGGAGGGTTCCAAACTTCATCTGTATTTGGAGGGACGTTGATTACAATTAAATAAGGTTGATAGCAATGGCAACAGGTAATACTTCTGAAGTGAGAAGTTCACAGAGGGCAACCCTGGAGCCAAGTATGGCTCTGCTGAAACCCTTTATGCTAAACAAGGCCATGCAGTGGCCATTTCAACTATGATTAAACCTGGTGCATTTCTGTAAAGAATCCTCTGACTAAAATAACCATACCAGGTATTAGGAGACTTCGATTTTCTTTCTTTTACTAATGCTCCATTAACCTCCAACATCTGTTCTCTCTGTGCACAGTCAGCAGCTCCACTAATCTCTCCCTTCTCTTCTTTTCTAGCAGGAGCAGTCATCTTTAATAAAGTTGTTCTCCTCTCTCCAACTCTCTCCCTACTCTACACCACCATTCTGGTCTATTAGTGCACGCCATGCCACTGGGAATCAGTAGTGCTGCCTAGGCATTGATTTTGCTTTGTTTCAGCACTTCTCAACCCTGAAGCAGTGTACTCACAGACCCATTAGAAACTTTTTATGGGAACTCATGCCTCCAGCACTGCGTGTGAAAAGCTTTAGCAACCTTGAGGTGCAGCCTAAAGCCATGGTCATGGATATCTGGCCGAATTTGTCAATAAGTGGTAGTAGAAGCCAGAGACTTAGAAGCTCTTAAAGTAATTTGCCTCATAACATGCATATGTTTTTCCTGATGGCTCCTAGACTGCTGACAAAGCAATGTAAAAGTATTACTTCATCTGCTACCTAAATCGTTCTTCTTTGGAGCTGAAGGCAACAGTTAACAGTTCACAGCACCACAGTGCACCGTAAGAGGAATTGAAGGACATAATGCAGTATGTACATTGGCAAATTGCAGACATATAGCATTCTGTGTGAGAAAAAAGAGGTCTGACTGGGCTATTTTGCATGCTATAACGTTGCTATCTCTAGATCTGTGTACTGTGTTGATGGCTTTAATTGCCTGTACTACTGTACTGATGACGTTACTACTGATACTATAGTTTCTTTATTTCTATTAATGAAACTAAACAGCATCCATGGAAGACGAACACTTGAATGTTGCATTTTCCTCAGTTCAGAGGTAGCCCATTCCTCAGGGGCAGAAACACAAACCACTCTGAAGAAGAACTTCCTACAGTAAAATTTAACATCATGTGCTTGCTGTCCTGCCCGCATGAACTTCCATAAACAACATTAATATTACCTAATGCCTATAAGAAGTTAGGATTGTCTTTTAACATCTCATCTAATATCACTGAGGGGAACACAGACCTGAAAAGACTTTCCTACAACTCTATTCATTCCAGTGCCTTTTTTTCCTCAATGTCTTAAACAAACATCTTCAGTTACTTTTTTGGGTGGTTGTCTATTAGCTCTAAACTAGATTTCTGCAACTGTTGGCCATCAATATATCCAATTCCCTGTACTCTCTGGATGATTCAGAGAGAAGATGAGATACCAGTGTAGGATTTTCTTAAGAGGTAATAAAAGAGAAATTAATCTGCCAGATGAAAATAACTCCTTGTTGTCAGCATGTCTCTGAACTGATGATTAAATGTATGCTGAATTCTGAATGGAAAACATGTGCTGTGACTAATGGCCACAGCAGTGCTGTGTGCAGTAGTCCAGTACCACTAGTATTTCTAAAGGACTTTAATAACCCTGGGCAGCCCTGAGTTCAAATCTGAGATCCAAACTTCATTGTCCTTTGCAATCCATATGCAAACCAGTCTGCATATGGATTCTTACAAAGTCTGCTCTGTTTATAAAAGGTTGAAAAAAGTATGTGCGATCTTGTAGGTAAAGCACAGTACTCTGAGTCCGGACACCTGGATTTTATTTCTGTTTCCACTACAAAATTCCTGGATTACCTAAGACAAATAATTTCTATGTTCCCGTTTCCTAACAGTTAAAATAAGAAGATAGCAGCTCTGTTTAATCGATGTCTTGTGAGAGACTATATTAATATACATGCTGTACGCAGTGCTGTATGGGGCAGTAGTGACTGTCGTTGGATTCAGCCTCACTCCAGGTGCACACTGAGGACAAGGCTTTGGCCAGTCTGTCAGCACCCAGTTGTTGGGCAAGGAGGGTCGGAGCCACTTGCTGTGATGCTGGAGACATCACTTCAGGGAGGGCTGTTGCCTAGAAACCCTCACATGCCTTAACTACTGCGTGAGATCAACACACTGCCGGCATAGGGCAGACCTTAGACCAGCCTTAATTGCTGCATGGATAATTCACCTAAAGCTAGCTGCTTAACTCTAAAGCAAGGACCAGTTCAAAAATATACCTTGTAGTTGTAATATAACCTTAGCGTTAAATCAGCAGCTTCACAAACTGAAGATGCATTGACTAGGAGTCTTTTTCAAGCAAAAGACAGGAAGGTGAACAGCAGCAGTATATGTGAAGACCGGCAATGAGCCAGCAAGTGTTTAGCAGGTGATGAGCCAGTCCAAGTGTAACCACTGGCATGGTCGGAGGGTGAATAAGATTTTTGATGTGTCTTCAGTACTCGACACAGTACTCCCATTTTTTTAAATTCAGCTGTGTCTGAATTTCTTCCTTTAAAAACTGCGGAAATACTTCTCTGGGAAGGAGTTGATGTTACTCAAAACAAGCTTAACGGGGGATGCTCTTTTAGCCAGATGGGGGACTCGTACTGCTCTGACTTGCTGAGATCCTTGCCAGGTCTGCACTGCACATTGTCAGCGGACAGCATCCATGTAACTCTGTACCATGCTTTCCACAATAAGTGCTGTAGTGGCTTTGCTGATCTCTACAGACTACTCTTCATGCCTCTGGCACTGAAGGAGCTAGAGGAAAAAAGCTCCCAGCCACGCATTGCACGCTGGAAAACAGTAAGACTATGAGGAGTTTCTAAATTAATTTTGTGACAGTTTCCAAATTAGTAAAAAATGATTCTAAATTCTGTTCTACATAATCGGGACACTTTAATAAATTTATATTCTTCATGGTTGTTCACTGTTTACTTAACATTCAATCACCATCTTTTTAGGTCTAAATGAAGTGCATAGTGAAGCACACTTGATACGAAGAGCTGATTATTGGTAACTGCTGGTTACTGAAACCAAATAAAGCTCACTCTGCACAAGTTGAATCACTTCTCTTTTTCCTTTCCTCCCCAGTCTCGCCACAATTATAACTAGCTGTTCTGTGACCGGGTGCCCATGTCTTGTCACACCAGTGCCTGAAATGTAGATCTATAAGCAGCATCAGCTTACGCATGGCTTGTAGCTCAACATGTAGATAAAATGGTCAATAGGTTGGAAAAGACAGAATTTGTTCCTTGGTCCTAAACAGTGACTTAGATGATGGGAGTCCAAGAGATAGCAGTCAGCTTCCTTGTACACGTGTCTGAGGGCTGCCTGCCCGTCCGGAGCACAGGGCTGCTCTCGCCGTTCACTCCCCACGCCTGACGTGACCACCACCGCAGGCCCCCTCTTGGGCACGTGGCTGTCGTTAGCCGAGCTGTGCCAGGAAATCCTTGCGATTGCCCCTGAAAAACGGTGATGTCCACAGTCCACCTTTGGGCACTGAGAGAGCAGGCAGGGAACTGAGTTTCACAGCCTTGTCAAAAAACCTCTAGGGATGGTCTTGGTGTTATACTGAACTACCACTTTTTTTTAGGATTTATTAAGGCTTTTCCATGGTGGGAAAGTCAGAAAAGTACTGTTTGGTAGTGCTTTTCAGGAAGAGCTGTGAAAATAATTGATTTTTTAGTTCAACAGCCAAACTTAAAAAAAACCCCACAACTTTTGATCTGAACCAAATGTGGCATGTTTTCTTCTCTTATTTTCACTTAGACAGCTTCTGCCCTCCCTGCTGTTAGGAATTCCAGCCAATTTAAAATAAAAATGTTTTATGTTTAGTGTTGTCAAAACAACAAAAAATGCAAACACTTCCTATTTCGTGACTTTATCCTCCATTAGCATGATTTGGTAATCAGATCAAATGACACGGGGAACTCATTTTGACATTGCAAATAGTCTGGGGATGCTGATTCCAGCAAGTTTACTCTCAGCCAAAAAAAGAAAAAAATAAGATAAAACAAACCCCCAAACCACTTAGCTCTTTTTAGAGTAGAAGCTGTGAAATACCTCTGCTGTACAGTGGAGAAAAAGAAGGAAGCTGCAAAGAAGTATCAGGGACGAGCCTATATGTCTATCCTGTGT
This sequence comes from Fulmarus glacialis, assembly GCF_000690835.1. Lineage (NCBI taxonomy): Eukaryota > Metazoa > Chordata > Aves > Procellariiformes > Procellariidae > Fulmarus > Fulmarus glacialis. The sequence goes on from NW_009193268.1 coordinate 114,798, forward strand.
GCCCTTATCAAAATGCTGATTGTATGCTCCAGATATGCATCCTTTTCCTTCACAAGAAAGCAAGTTCTGAAGACACAGAATAGATCTGAATCATCAGGGGAAAGTATGTGTGACGGGAAAAGGGGGAGGGAGGGATAAACCAGCTTTTTAAAGTTTTCTCTATCTCATCTCAGTAGCATTTTTAAGTCAGAAGAAAATCTCACAGTGCTTTTAATAAAGTTTCCCTCAGCAACCAGCTTGTTTTCAAGGAACTAGGCAAAGCAAAACCCGTGATGCAAATTAGCTCCAGCAGTCTAACATATCATGGTTCCTTTAGCTTGTTCAGAATAAAGGAATGGAAAAGGCACTAACAGGAAAGTCCTGCTTTCCTTCCCAGTTCTTGGAAGTGGCTCTGCTCTTCCAGCTGTAATAGTTTCTACCTGTCACTTACGGAGAATACTCTGACACATGAGGCTCTTGGCAGAGATGTTTGGGGAATGGAGTTGACCAAGTGTCATTGTAATTGCTGTGGGATCGGAGTGTGCAATGCAGATCAGAAGCAATGATGAGCTACGATCTAGCACCAAGGGTTTAATTCTGCTTTTGCTTTAAATTACCCTATTAAAATAATTTGAACTGATGAGTGTGTACCACTAACACTTTCTTAAGTTCTACAGACTTTCTCAGTTATAAGATATTGATAGTCTTATAACAGATTTCTTATGAAAGAAAATCACCTTAGCCCTTCTGAATTTATGTAAAGAAAAAAGTCAAAAATTTTCTCAACTGATTTTTTTTTCTGTGAAAAAAGTGCATTTCCATAGTATGACAAATTTTAAGATGCCCTTCAAGAAAAATATACATCTTTTTATCCTTTTCCCAAATATTGCCTGTGGTTAAAATTTTTATTTTGGAAAGCTGGAACGGTAAGCCTGGCAAATCTATGCACTGGATCCTTCAGAATCTTTTCTCCTTGAGAAAGAGCAGCTTTCCACAATATGAAAATTACTCCATTGATTAACATCCTTTATTTAAAAATATCTTTTTATTGCTAAGTCACTACATAACTCATTAATTACTCTGTTATCATGAAAAAAAAAGAAATTATTTCTGGTAATCAAGCTCTTTCCTCATGCCCTGAAAACAGCTGTCCGAAACACATACACACAAATGACAGGTGAAGAAGCAAAATTTGGGAATAAAGGCTGTTTCATCATTTTCCATAAGAGTTTTCCGTTCTTTTTTTAAGTTCCTTAGAATTGAAGTTAAACACATAACACACAACTGACAGATGAAGAAGCAAAATTTGGGAATAAAGACTGTTCCATCATTTTTCATAAGAGCATTCCATTCTTTTTTTAAGTTCCTTAGAATTGAAGTGAGTGGCTGGACTCTGTGAGGTTATAAATATCTTCTAGGAAGAACTGCTTATTCAAGCAAATAGCTAATATTCTTCAGAATAAACAGCTGAATTGTTTTATTGATTGTGCATTTATTAGGAGAATGACATGGGAAAAATTCATTGCCAAAACCAGAAACATTCTGTAGCACACAGCATGGAAAAACCACTGTCCTGCAAACACGGTGATCCAACATAATGTAACACGGAAATTAGAGAATGAGTCTGTGATTCAGCTATACACGGATCCAAAGGCAAAGCACTTAAATCACTTGCCTGCTCCTTCATTTCCCAGTGTATAACTAAGAATAACTGCTTTTACTTACAAGAGGATTACCATTTGTAGGCATTACTAATAGTAATCATTAAAAAAAAACCCACTAAAAGTTTCCAACGACATTGCCATTATCATACTTCAAATCAAAGAGCACAAGGAAACAACTTTTAAAAGAGGTTTTTAAAGAAGCTTTGAAAATTGAGCGATTGAGAACAGAAAAGACATGACAGAAGAGAGAGATCTGATCTCATTTTTCTTGTGCATCTGATTCATGGGCTTCACTGCCTTTCCAGGGATCTGAACTTTGCCATGAAACTTTCTAGGAACACTCTAAGATGCCTTTTTATTATGACTCCTCTGCCTGCTTGCAAAATATGGATATTTTGATTTTTTAGTTCCAAATCCAAATAAAAAATAGTAAAAGAAATTCCTCCTGAAGAAGCCCAAAATGAATTTTGTTTCAGTATAGTTGATAAGATGTTTCACTTTCATTCTGTTTTAAAACTGTCGAAACGCAAGTTTTAAAAAGTTGCTTTTGTATATTTTTTTAAAAACATTTACAGAAATCATATAGTCTTTTCCTAACATTTTTCCACTTGAAAGATCTTTTTGTGATGAATTAGTATTTGGAATAATAAATTGTTCTTTTTCCTTTCCCTGATCTTCAGCTGGTAAAAAATTATCTAATTAGAGTAAGGTCAGCTTATACTTGCAGAGACTGCTGCTCTTGTCTCTAAGCAGTTTAGGCCTCAGATCTTTCCACAGTCCTGTTAAATGTAGCTACAAGCATGCCTGTGATGCATACATCAGGAGGGAAATACAGGCGCTTCGGCTACTCAAAGCACGAGAAGAACAGTTTCTTCTCAAAGTGTACTCCTGGACTACTACTTCTAGAGAGAGCGGGGAAACAGGGAACTGAAAAATTTGTTTAACTATTTAATTAAAAACAATGTGATTTGACTTTTGGTTGACTGTTCAGACAAGTTCCTGTTTCCCAAACCCCCTCCCCCATTCACATCAGATTAACCACTGGCCTTGGTCCACATGGGGTCCTCTAAAGTCAGTGTCAGGCTCTCTGTTGACTGCAGTGGGTTTTCTTATATATCCCTGTAAGAAGCCGGTTTGTTAGGATCTTTGAAGGCTGCTATTCTTTGCAAGACAAAATATGAATGTCACCACAAGAACAACGTCCCTCATTTCTAAAATGAGAGGTTGATAATATATGCTTCAAAAGATGATGGCTGGTAAGGCATCTAAGAACGGGCATAAAGTCAGGGAAGATTTTGTTTTCATTCCTTTTATTTATTCTTCAAGGGACAGAAAGAAATCCTGCAGCCTTTGAAAAGATCAGGGGAGAGTGATGGATCAAGATTGAGGTAATACTTCCTGCATTTGAAAAACAATGTCTGAACAGTTCTCTGGAGGATGTATTGTAAATTCTCAAAATTAAGCAGTTTTTTGAAGAACGATCCTAAAAGTTTATCTTCATCTTTCTTTCTTCTCATAATCTACTGTCTACTTTTCACGCTTCTACTGAATCCTGAGGGCTTACCATATATATTCAGCTCACAGGAAATCTCATTATCTTTCAATGCTAGGCATCCCATCCCATTGTTGTGCCAGCAACACAGGCTGCTTCTGTAAGATTCTGTATGTATGTTATTTCCTACTGCTGGATGTACATGAATCATTCAAACAGGAGAATATACCAGTTCCTCCTGCGGCCCATTTATTTACAGAAGTCAAAGTTTTGTATACCAGCAACACAGCATATTATGTGCCTGGAAAAAAACTTGGCAGAAACGAAGAATTACAAAAAGCATTCAAAACGGGGAAGTTTCTGCTCAACAGTTTGAAATGTGAACTCTCTGTGATCTATTCAATTCAATTTGTTCCAAGACTGAAATGCTTTCAAATGAAAAAAACTGTAAATGGAGCTCCAATCACCATAAGTGGCAGCAGAAAATCATTAAGAATGACAAGTGGAGTATTTTTATAGTATATTTAGAGAATTCTTGAACATACACAATACTTTTCAGCCTTCTTTATCCCCCATATAACTGCCAAGTCTTGCTGATGAGGTTGCACGCTTTGCTCTTCCTTCCCTAGCGCAGTACTTTGAATGAAAAGGAAACAGCTTGAAGCTTTTTCTTCCACTCTAAATGTTGCCTGGATCCTGAATGGAGCAGCAGCAGAGCTGCGTCTACCAGCCAGTGACCAAACACTAAAAAGGCACTTAGCTGGATACTGCAGTTTCTCATCTGCTCAGTAAACAGGCCACATATGTCAGTATTATATTACCACAATTAGACTAAAGCGGGGTTCCTTGGGATCTTCATGGAATAACTAACCAGATAGGCAGCAATGAGTGAGCTCAGTGAACCCTGGAGCTGTGCACTGAACTACAGTACTGTGCAATACACCCAACAGACTGCGCGTTAAGGTTATGCACTATGACCTGATGTAACACAAGGAAACTGGGAAAGCTGCAGTAAAATGCACACCAGACAAAAAACAGACTTTAATAAGATGAAATGAGTTGTAGCACTGCCAGGCAGTAACACTTGGAAAGGTGTTCACAGTACAGCATTGTACTTTACCATTGTAAAACCATGTGAAAAGCAAATAGTTATGTGAGTGAGCTACATTCACTTAAAAAAAAAAAAAAAAGAGAAAGAAAAAAGAAAAATAGAGCATCTGTTAGCGTAACTTGCTGATCTGTGTAACATTCTGTAGATGGCAGTGTGGGTAAACCATCTCTGAATTCATAATATTGCAGTGCTTGGCTTCTTTGCATATATAAGCAATAGCTAAGGTAGCACAGACAGACTTTGTCAGTAAGAAAACACAGAGCATTTTTGGAAACAGAAATCAACTGAACATTCATATGGCGAAGACCTCCTGCGACATATCTGCTTTCTAAACTGCAGGTAGGTTAGATCCCAGTTCTCACTTCCCTTTTACATATCATAACAAATCTAATTTTGAGTCGTCTGGGATACACCTAATATTAATACTTGTACTTACGTAATGACTTACAGCGCTGCACAATGCATGTTAGGAATAACTGTAGAATGGCTTCAGATAGCTGCTGCTCCCTTCCCATTGCTTGGGATCAAATCCAATGCACAGCACTGTAGAGAGCGAAAAGTCTCTCTACATTTCTGATCTTTGGAATTTTCAGCCCCAGTTTATGGCTGGAGATCAGGTCCTCTCTTAGCTGCTGATCTGGGATTTCCAGACACATACATGGGATTCATAGCTGTACAGTTGGTGCGTCAGGCTAGCCCTGACCCATTTCAGTAGAAAAAAACCAACTAGTTTCTGCTAGGTTTCTTTTCAGAACTATTCCCAGATCCTAAAGTGATGCCCCACACCACTTTCATTGCTGTACTGGCATTAAAACTGACATGACAAAATGAAAAAGCCTGATGCATGCTATATTTCCATCAGGAGTCTGAAGTGAATGCTTTAAAGCCCTTTTTGCAATGTACCTATACGTCTTAGTAAACCTAGGAGTCTTGAAAAGTTTAGAGCCATTTAAACCTAGAACCAAAATATGTATTTGAGACAGAGAACAAAGGCTCTTTCTCGATTTCTTTCCTCTGCCAAATAAGACCCCTCGTATAATTTTGGAACAGTTCTGTAGGTCTTAATCTTTAAAGATTATGATAATCTCAGACCAGTTTTGTGGTCCAGCCCGGGAGCCCAGGGCCAGGCAGCGGCCCAGCTGCGAGGCAGCGGGATCAGGAGCTCCGGTGGGCCCAGCACTAGAGCCTCGGCCTAGTGCAGCTCCCTGGGCCCCGGCCTCCCCGGGCCCCCACCTACCTGGGCCCAGGCCTCCCTCAGTCCCGGCCTCCCCGG
>NW_009193269.1:0-359 GCF_000690835.1 Fulmarus glacialis
CTGGGGTTGATCTCCCGCTGCCCGCCGCCGTGGGGACCCGCCGCTCTGCCTGCCCTGAGGAGGCACCGCTGTTCGCCCTCCTGTTTTTTCTTGTTGCTGAGGGTTGATCTCTGGACAGTATTCCTGAATAGTTGTTTATCCCTAAACATGGCCTGAACCACATTCAGGAGACATAGCAATATGAACACGCTTGTTTGAACATCCCAAGGATATTCAAAATTCTCAGGGAATATTGTGAATGTCTTCGCGAAGAGGATAGAAGAAAAAGGAGTTTCTGAAGATGTGGACGGGAAGATGAACAATTGGGAGAAAGTGTCCCATCCTGTCTCCCCCTTAAATTCATTCTCCAAGGAGAAAAA
>NW_009193269.1:647-12296 GCF_000690835.1 Fulmarus glacialis
CCCCACAACTTTGAGAGCCAATAAATCAACATTGTGACCAATAAATATAATGAATGCTTATAACAATTTTGCCTTAACACGCTTTGGTCAGATCTATCGTTATCTCAACGCTTCGTGCCCCGTGTTGGGTGCCAAAAAGCACTGTCGTGGTTTAATCTGGCAGGCAGCCAAATACCACACAGTCGCTCGCTCACTCCCCCTGCCGGTGGGGCAGGGAGAGAATCGGAAGGGTGAGAGTGAGAAAAACTTGTGGGTTGAGATAAAGACAGTTTAATAGAACAGAAAAGGGAAAATAATAATAATAATAATGATAGAATATACAAAATGAGTGACGCACAATGCAACTGCTCACCACCCGCGCTGACCGATAACCAAGTAGCGATTGGTACTTCCTGGATCACGCCTACCATTCATATACCGAACATGACGTCACATGGTATGGAATACCCCATTGGCCAGCTGGGCTGGCTGTCCTGATTATGTTCCCTCCCATCTTGTGTACCTAGCTCAGTCAGTAGGCATGGGAGCTGTCCTTGGACTAGGAGGGCACTTAGCAACAATTGAAAACATCAGTGTGTTAGCAACATCCTCCTCATACTAAATCCAAAACACAGCACTAGGAAGAAATTTAACCCTATGCCAGCCGAAACCAGGACAATGTTAAAGAGCGTTGGCCATAGTATTGATCACTGTGGGCTGCCTTGTAACTGCTCATAAATTCATATGTTTTTCCTTTCAGAGGAAAAATTCTTTGAGCCTTATGATCCAGCCAATTGTCCACTTACCAGTTGATATTTTGCTAATAAAGATACTGTAGGAGACTGTCAACAGCCTTTAGCAAAGGCACTGTAAACAATATCCACTGCTCTTCTTTCGTCCTTAGAGACAGGCATCTCATAATAGAAGGCAATCAGGTTGGTCAGGTGCCGTTTGCCCTTGGTAAATCCACGCTGGCTGTTCCTAGTGACCTTCTTGTCCTTCATGTGCTTTGAAATGACTTCCATGAGGACTTCTTCCATAACCATCCCAGGGATGAGGTTAGGCTAACTGGCCTGTAGTTCTCTGGATCCTCCTCCTTGAAGATAGGTGTGATTTTTTTTTTCTTTTCTTCCCCTGCCCCCAGTCCTAGAGAACCTCTCCCAATCACCATGACCTTTCAGAGCAGCCTTGCAAAGACATCAGTTTGCACCCTCAACACCCTCAGATGCTTCCCATCCGTGTCCCATGACTTGCATAAATCTATCAATTTAGGTGCTCCCGAACTCATACCTTCCTGTTCTGTGGGTATTGCTTCACTCCCTCAACTTTGCTAGTAGGGCTCAGGAACTGTAGGGGGCAGACCTTACCGGTGAAAGCACATTAAAGCGTTATTAATGCAAGAACGCGATAGGTAAATTTAAAGCCATGGTGAGAAGTAGTTGTCTAGCTTTCATTGTGATAGCCTGCTTTGCTGCTTGTCGGATGTCTTTCAGTTTCTGTAAGCAAAAAGGTGAGAAGAGAAACGATTTTCTAGATGATGGCCAAGTTGCCAGTTCAGTGCAAAAGGTGTAAGTAATGAAACATTTAAAGGGTAACTCAATTCCCCACAGACTTCAGAATAAACTTTCAAGCTGAGGTGGTTTTAGCTGTTAGTACAGATGCATTGATAGCTCACTTTTTCTTTTTCTAAGTGGTTTGTAATACTGGATGACATGGTGTGTGCTTAAAGAAGCGCTGTTGCCCAGCGCTGACTGCTCAGACATAATGGATTGTCTAGACAGCTTGCTAGGGGAAAAAATTCTGGCTGCAGCACATTTTTAGAATCTTGTTATAGATCCTGGCACATCCACATTTTGTACATTTCATGTATTTTTAAAGAATGTTATCTTTGCATTTATGTAAGTGCTGTAAAATCAACAGTTCAACATACGAACACATCACCAGAGTCAACATCTCAAGAGTTATGTCCTGTACAGGAGATGGCTTGCACTCAGTTTCCACTGCTGACTCTTGTAAGTGGACTCCATATGAAAGACAGACATGCTGTCACTCTGGAAAGCTGCTCGTTTCATATGTTGAGGCCCTGCGTGCATCATTTGCTCAGGACTTGCTTCTGTTTACAGTTTGTCTTAGTCTGTTGGAAATGAGCCCGCTGAGATAACCATACCCACTGCAGTATATGGGGTGAGAGGAATGGACAATGAGATGACCCAAAGTCTGATACTTAGAAGTGCTGAGCTGGGTGGCAGCTCTCACTTGGTCCCAATTAAAATGGTGTTACAAGGGGCCAGTGTGACAGTAGGATGTCTGAGCTGACATAATACGCTCTGTGAACTATATGTGGATGTGATACTCAAGGTACAACCTGATTGTTGCACTCAGCCTGATTTATTTTTTCACTACATTTTATGTCCTATATGTTTTATTAGCCACCTTTTATTTGAAGTGCACTGGAAATACGAAGTTACTAGTTCCTACTAAGCTAGAAATAGGGAATATATTTAATAAGTCTACGTTTCTGAAGCCCTTATTTGACATGTTAACAAGACTTTTCCTTATGCTGGATATTGAAAGGCACTTATTGAAGCAGCAATGCTTTGCCATTTTCATTGCTGTATCAAGAGAAAACAAAATAAAACCTTTTTTATTTAGAGGCAAATGTCATGCTTTTAACCTGTAATGCACTACACTGACCATTCTTGATTGAAAACAATTAGGGATAGCTTTATTTTACTGAAAAATTCGCACCTTCCCCCCACTCCACACTCCCACTTTGCAAGCAGTGGTGCACCAAAGCTACATTTTTTGGAAAAGGCTTTTCAAGCCCAAGATGGATGTTCCAAGTGAGAAAGAAGAAAGATCTTTGCTACACTCCAGTTAGCCAGTCTCCCTGGGCTGTTCGCTTTTGGGAGATGACACAAATCATCTCCCAGCTATGATGCAGGAAAACCACGCAGTGGAACCCAGATGCTCTGTATCTGTATTCCATGGGAGTGCTAAGCAAGGATCCATCAGGGCAGAGGGCTTAGGTGCTCCTGCTTTCCTGTATGTTCTTGATCCCCTGTTGCCATCACAGAAAGGATGCATGCAATCGGCTCTGTTTTGCCTTCACCCCCCATTTGGTTTGTGTCTGCCCCTGCCCTGGAATGCTTTTAGCATCGTAAAGACGGGAGCTGAAACAGTCCAGTTGTACAGGTTATAAGCCAGTATCATGGCACTGGCATGGGATATGAGAGACTGAGGTGGAGGTTCCTGCTTGCACACATAACTTATAGTGTATCAGTCTGAGCAAAGGCTCTGATGGTCCCCCTGAAAGCCAGGCTGCAGGCAGGAGAGAGGGGCCTCGGTGGGATCCTGAAGCAAGCACGCTAGCCTTTAGGCTATTTAGGTGCTCAGGTTCCCTGTCTTTGAATGTGCATATCTGAAAGAGTGGGATTTCCTCCTGCCTTGGAATGGAGAAACAACTGAAATCTTAGTGTTTCCCATAAAAGAAAAAGGCCTCCTGTCTGGTTTTACCCTTGACTCCCGGAGTCATCCACAGAAGCTGAAGGCAGGCCAGTCTCTCCCCGTTGATTGCAAAGGGCCTGTCCCTAGCTCAGGTCAGTGGATTGGTCTTGAGATCTCTCAAGTCTGGTGAGATGAATACTGCCCTCTGTGGTGTTGAGACCAGCACTGCATCATGGAAAACTTCCCTCTGCCTTACTAAGTTTTACTTACTAATTTTCTTTTGCGACAGCAAAAACAGTTGCCTTTATTTATGTTTTCTTTTTGAGTCATTTTATGGACCTGCAGGCCAGAGGCATGCTGAAGAACAAAAGCCAAACTAAACACCCCTCTGGTGTGAATGACAAATTGTCTCTTCTGATGTTTGGCAGTTAACAGGTACCCAACGAACGACTTACAAATGCTGAATAGAAGAAATTTGTTATGAATTATTCTCTAGTTCTGTTCTTGTGTGTAGGGGAGATGGGCATTGTTATGGAAAATGGCGTAGACCTTGGTATTTAGTGTGGAGACTGTTTGACGGGAAGCTGCAGTAGCACAGACTTGGCCTATGTATAGAAGTTCATAACAAACACTCCTGCTCTGTTGTACTTTTGACAATATAAGAAATTTGTTTCTTCTAAACTTTGTGTTTTAAGTGTCTTTTTCCTGTGCCCATACTCTAGCTCATCTTCGCTGAGACATGATAGTCAACTTTCAAAGATAAGCAGTACATCATCATCTCGCCCCCTGCCCTGGCTTGATACTTTTTACTATTCCATGCACCCTAAATAGATTATTTCAGAAGAAGTGATTACGTTAGATATTGGGACAAACTATTTAGACATTTAGTGGTGTGACAGTGCAGTTCAGCATTGCTGGCTTACAGCCACGTTCCAGATCGCAGCCTGCTGGAGGGTTGTACAGTACATTGCGTCAAGGGAGAGACAGGATTAAGGTGGAAGGATTTTTTTGCAAGCCGTATCAGTTCCTGAATTCACTTTCAGAGTCTTTCCCCACAAAGAGTTGTTCTGGCTTTAAGGTCCAAGCTGTCTCCCTTTGACTTCCAAAGACTAGTTCATTGAAGCTGTCATGAGGAAGTCGTATATTGTAAAAGATTTTTTCCACTCTTTTTGGGTGGTTGGATTTGGAGCTGCCTTTGCAAATCGTGATTTAAATTATCAAGAAGAAATATGGGAATAAAATAAATTATTTTGTATCTCTCATTTACTTTACTAAAGAAAGCTTGGTTCACATGGTGATGTATGTAGCAATATAGTCATTATGCTGAAGTAGGTTTTGTTGCTGATGAAGGAAATGTAATACCTATACATTTTAGTAATGGTACAGCATAATGTGTGATCTACTCAAATTACATTTTTTATCATGTTAAAAATACATTAAATGGTCATGTATTAGATTACTTTTACTTGTAACTTATATCAAGCTGTTTTGGTTGAAAATTGATTTCAAATAGAAATGTGGAATAACTTACTTAATTTTAAAAAATGTAAATAAACTGCAGTGTTTGTACTGAATGTCCATTTTGTGGAAACACGCTTTTTAAAAAAAACAAATAAAGCAGGTATTATTTTTAGATGGATTTTTAGTAAAATTCATTTACTCTTTTTTTTTTGGTCATCTCATCCTTTTATACTCTTAGTCATTATTCAAAGACACAGAACAAAGCAGGTGTTACTCAGCTCCCAATCAGTTTCTTATTGTTTGAATAAATGAGATATTTTTATTAAGCTAAACTGAAAAAGTAAAAAATTGTTCTTGCAAAAGCAGACAAAGCTTTCTAAGCTCTGGTTCCAGTGCATCAGCCAGTAATTCTTCACATTAGTATTTGACTCATTAAAGCTATGCAGTAGATGCTCAGTGATTTAAATGATATTAATAGATTGGCAAACATAGGCCTCATTAGAAGTGTGCATAATGACATTGTAAATTTTAATTTGTTTTATTTTCAGAGTAAATTTTTTAATGTCAAAATTTTATTTTATCTTGTTACTAAAATAATTATATGCAGTCTCTATCTACATGAGGAGATGACGTAACACTGAGCAAGGTTGGGGAAGAAAGGATGTAACTTAGCTGTTCATGATAAGGTGCTTCCTGTATCCTCTTGAATCAACAGCAGAAAAGGTGTAATTTTTCGGTGAATCATGAATCTATGGTGAGGGTCAGGATGTACGCAGTCTCCCTCCAGATACTCAGATTGCTAGTAATTAGCATGTTTCCGTCCTTGTGGTGGGAACTATACCACCACTATTCCTGAAGTTATGAATTTCTCCTTTCATGTGCATTTATTATGTGCCCTACTTTCTCTTTGCTCTGCTCTGTGATCAGTATGCATTACATCTACTGCATCAGAATCCTATGTTCCCTCCCATGGGTAGCGGAAAAAATCCAAACCCCAGAATTCAGTTCTGGCAGATTTATTTTTACTTGCATTGTACATTTATAAAAACGGGTCTTGTTCATCCTGGATGATTCCATGGAGACATAGAAACTAGTGAAAGGAAGGCAGATCCTGAGTATTTCAGGGAAACATTTTTTATTTTTAATAGCTGGTTAAAGCTGTCTTATTTACTGTTACTCATTGCAACTCAAAAGCCTGATGAGAACTCGGGAGATGCAACATTTTAAATATTCAGAACATTGTTGTTTCTTCACTTCAGGTATATGAGTTTCAGGGTTTTTTTCCCATCAAAATCAGGATCAATACTGCTGTTTCTAAAATACATAGACAGCTTTGGTTTTTATACACACTTCAGTAGCCTTTGCAAGCTTGCTGCATTTTTTGTGTGTGCATGTGTGCGTAGTTAATCTTTAAAATTTGAAGTCTATCTTTATATTCGTGATAATAAAAATTTTGCTATCCCCTCCTTACTTAAAGTGACTTTTTAGCAGGTTGCTTTGTAAATGTCACAAACTCTGCAGTTGTTGCTAAGTAAATTTTTTTTCCCCTCCTTATCTCCAGTTTGTATAGCCTTTGAAAAGAAACGGTTGCTGGTCTTGAAATTCTCTGCTTCCTCTCGCCCCCGTTTTTTTGTCCATTTATACAAACCACCAAAAACTTGCTTACGTTAAGGTTTTACACTGCTGCCCTTTCTTGTCTTTGCATGCCTTGGCATGTAAAAATCAGGAGCAGTTATTTCAGAAAATTTCTTCTGCCTCAAATTTTTTACTGTGTCTTCAGAGACGGTGTTTACTCCCTCATGCCTTTCTTCACCCCCTGTTGGGAGTAGGTTGTAGTAGAAGAACAAGTAACTGTGCACTCAGGGAATAGAGCAAACTTAATATCAGAACAGCTTAAAATAGTTTTGTCCACAAGTTCCTCATTAAATTTCTGTGTGCAGTAGATGTCAAAGAACTGCTCAGTCTTTGAAGAAATTTACTATTTCTTCACAGAAGAACACAGAAATTTAATGAGGAATTTATGGATAGGGCTGTTGTTTGGCAGCTCATTGTTTATGGTTCACCTGTCATCATTCTCCCCATCCCCTGCACTCCTGAGTACGGGATTTGTAAGGGACACAGCAACAGAGGGCAAATCCATGCATCACTCAGCCAGGAAAAAAAGGACTGTACCCTGTGGTGGCAAAGTCATCTCACTGGTGAACACTGCCAGTGCACTGTCTTCTGTCTCTTTTGGTGTGGAGTTTTTTTGTTGTCCTTTTTAAAACTAACTGTATTTGTAAAGGGGCATAACAGCCAAAGTCTTTTGCCTCCAGCAGCGGCTGGGTGCCAGGATGTTTGGCAGCAATGCCAGCCTAAGATATTCCTGATACTTTTTTTTCTTTTTTTCCCCCACTCATTCTTGCCCCCTCAGTTGTACTTACAGAGTGGTTTGTGGGATTATGTTTTGAACCAAATAAGGGAACAGATCTGGCTTAAAATGCAGGCTTGTTCTTTTTTGTGTGTAAAAACTTAAAGAAAAAAAAAAGAGAAACCCAGGATTTGTGGCTTCAGTGAGAAATGCTTCAGGGAGCTAAAAAGTTGGCTTGCTGGAGCTTGAGGGGGTTGAGAGGGGCTTAAACTTCTGCTGGGAAATGTGAACAATTTGTGAATGCACACCTGTGTCACCACCAAACTCTTCATGACAGAGCAACTTACTTAAATCTACTACCATTACCTTTCTTTCCAGATCTTGAAGATACATTGACTATGGAGCATTAAACTGCAGACACAAGGTGTTCAGAAACTCTGTGGTATTCAGAAGTGCATCTTGCATAACAGCCACTGCTCATGTTAGAGCAGGGATTTATCTGTGGTCAAGCTGAACAGCTGGGAAGTTGAAGGGGAAATTCTGTTTCAGGGTAGCTCTGTCTCACTTGGCTCCTCCAGTTACAAGTGCAGTAATCAGTAAGGCAGTCTGCAGGCACTCAAGTGAAACTCTGTACTGGTCTCCCTCCCTGTAAATTCTTCCTGCTAATGCAATGAAGTCATTTGTGTGGAAATTCCTCCTGTTTGGTCACCGTATACAGTAATTTAGATCTGTGCAGACTTGTTGTTGTAAATAGAGTGAGTTTTGGTTTGCAGGTTGTGAGAGAACACTACAGGCATGTAGGTTCTGGAAAACCTACTGCTACCAGAAGTCCTTTTTTTTCCCTTTCCCTAGAAAGTCATATGGAGATTGAAATTATTCCCAGCTTCATCTACCTACATTTTTTTTTAAAAAGTGGATGAATTTCCATAGTCAACTTTACAAATATCAGTATACTTAAATGATGTTTATGGTTGCAAATGAGAAATTGTAAGTTGAGATTTTTCTGCTACTACTGGCCAGAAATTTGTGCATTGATTGTTGGGGGATAAGGGTTGTCATTGGTGAATGGTCACATCTTCACAAACACACACATAAATTATTTCAATGAATTTGATCAAAATTGTTCGTCTGGAAAGGGCAGAATTTATGCTGAGAATAGACAGTTCCTGACCTGACTGGGCAATAGTCTCATGACTGGGTGCTCCCTTAGGACATGGAAAAACCTAGGCGGAAGGTCCTTAATTCAAATCAGAGATGTTAAAAATTTGAACCTATTTCCCAAATCCCATCTGTATGTGTGCCTCTTTCTTACCCTCCCCCAGATTTTCCAAAGTCTTGCTTTTGTTCCAGCATAGAACAAAAATCCAGAAATACCAATTTATTTTTTTCAAAATGGGATTCTTGTTCACCAGCCTACGCTATTATTCTTAACTACAATAGATATTTGAAAGGAAGCCCTATGAAATGGAGTAGATTGTGCAGTCATTTTGAGATATTAGCATCTTTGTAATGCAGTTCAGATAATTAAAGAAAACATGTCTGACATTTTCGTGTGTGTAGCAGGGACTGGGCAGAGGAGAGAGGCAAGTGAAAAAAAGAGCAGAAAGCTTCCTGCAATTTCCTACATGCTTGTGATGATTTTGAAGCGTTAAACTATTGATACTAAAATGGGTCATTCTGAAGTTAACAGAGGCAATTGCCAAGAGATGTTTAGCAGGCCAGATGACATTATTTTAGCAAAGGAGGCAGCTGCACAATGCATTATTCTGTTTGGATGCTAAATTAGTAGGGCCAGTTTGGGGGCTAGAATTTGTCTTGGCTGGTAGTGGGTTACCTAGGAAACAGGGATTAAACTTCCCCCCAGAAAATCCTAAATGAGGAGAGGAGTTTATATTTTTAGGAAGAGTGTTTAGCTTTGTGTTGTATACATACTTACACATGCATATATGTGTGCCTGACTTCAGTATCTGAAAAAAAAATCACATAAATGCTTTCTTTTTGTGGTGTCTTCACAATAGATGAGATAGGGTCTCAGGTATGTCAAGCTCAGAGAAGGCTGAAAAAGAGAGAGATCATTAATCTTTAGGCAAGTTACTGGCTATTCAGCATTTTCCCCAGAGATCTGCAGTTCAAAAAGGGGGGTGAAGTATTACCTGACAGAGTTTCTGGGAGTAACTTGCTGTGTTATACATGCAACCTGGCATTGTAATCCCTGGCATGGTGGTATCTGAGGCAGTCTGCATCTGGGCTAATGCACAGCTTGGTTTTGTAATATTTAGAGAAGAACTTTAATTGCAGTCTTTAAATGAGGAGGAGTATGATAAGTGCATATTTTTTCTAATATTGTAGTAGTCTTGATATCTTCTGAGACTTAAACTTCAAAGAATAAGTTTCAGTACTGTTCAAAATACATTAAACTGTTTTCATAGAGAGTTTATAACTCTAACCACAACAATTTGGAGCCAAGGCTGCCTGCTCTGCAGTGCTTAACTTACTCCATTTTAGTCTTTTGTCTGGAGGCCTTTGTGTACTGCCTGGTAGGGCTATGGGTGATAGCTTAGATAAACCATGCTGAAGATAGTGTAAAATATTGTTAAAATGATTGTAAAAATAGTAACTTGGTACTACACATTCTTCTTGCTATGACACTCTCATCATACCTGCTTAGCTTGCTGTCAGAAAAGAAGTCTCTTTCTATAGTTAGTTTCTATAGGAAGGCGTATCTAGCCAAAAGAAGAGTGAGCTTGGCTCTAATCTGCCGCCTCCATTAGTGCAGTTGGGAGCAAAAGCCTTACTTCGGAGCTGTGCTTGCAGGTGAAGGGTTGGGGGATTTATTTCTCTGGTTTGACTTGCTTTGGGATTTTTGACGCACTTGGCATAGGAGGTGAGCAGAATCAGGAGTGTTCGTAATGAAAGCATTGGCTGCCCTGAGTAATCAAAAGTCCGCTGTGGCACTTCCTGGGCTTCCCATTTCACTTCCGTGCTGTGCCTTGAGAGGAGGACTTCCTCCTGAAGTCCATGCTCTCTCTATCTCACGTGGTTTCTAAAGCTGTTTATGCTGCTTTCACTGCACCTTTCAAATACATAGCTTATTTTCCGTAGCACTAATTCCTTTGGGCCACAGCTACCTCATTCCAGTGGCTTTCCTAGCCCCATGATCTGCCTAGTTATTAGGCTGTTCTCCTTTGTCAATCCCCTTGTAAGTCAGCTAGTAGCTGCTTTTGCCAGCTGTTGAGACAATCTCATGGACACAGCGACGAAGAACGGTCAATACATTGGAATAGAAAGAGGAGAGACTGAACAGGCAAAAGTAGCAGTAACACAGTAGGTAATTTCAGTAGTGATGTTACTGAGGAGGCCAATCTTCACAGTGGAAATACAGTCCTGTAACTACATTGATTCAGATATATCTAGGCTTAAGTTAAGTGTCTTGCCCTAGTAGCAATATTGGTATGTATCTGTGTTGGTGGTTGTCTGTCTTCGTTCTTCTCCTAAGAACGTCTTTGGACTCGATGATCTTAGAGGTCTTTTCCAACCTTAATGATTCTATGATTCTAATCTTGCTGCCCTGCTCTAGGAGCACAGACCTGTGTTTTCTCTCAGCTGGACTTGGGAAGAAAACAGAGTTTGGATGGCATATGTTGCACAGGGTAGGGGGTTGCAAGTATAACCCCTGCAAGATTGCCTTGAAAGTGTCTGCCATCTGGAGAAATCCAAGAAATGTCTTTGCTTTGGAAGAGACGAGCCTAGAGTACACTTCTGCAGGCTTTTTTGGGGAGGAGCGGGGAAGGAGTTTGCTTTTGGCTCATCCAAAATTGGTTACACTTGTTCTGCAGTAATGTGCAGAGATAGCTGGGCTGAGCTGTACTGCTCCATGTGGATTTCCCAGCTCATTTGGCATTCACCAGCAGTCTCTGAGCCCAACAGTTGGGGCCTGGTTCACAGATACCATACTTGCTAAAACTTCCTCTGTATTAGAACAAAAAACCTTTGTTCTCCCCTGCCTGCTTTTATAATTTTGCTTTCTTTTTAATGCTTATAACATCAGCAGTTGTACTGTGAGGACCCCATGCAATGCTTGGGGAAGGGTGGCTGGAAAGCTGCCCAGTGGAAAAGGACCTGGGGGTGTTGGTCGACAGCCGGCTGAATATGAGCCGGCAGTGTGCCCAGGTGGCCAAGAAGGCAAATGGCATCCTGACCTCTATCAGAAATAGTGTGGCCAGCAGGAGTAGGGAGGTGATCGTGCCCCTGTACTCGGCCCTGGTGAGGCCGCACCTCGAATACTGTGTTCAGTTTTGGGCCCCTCACTACAAGAAGGACACTGAGGTGCTGGAGCATGTCCAGAGAAGGGCAATGAAGCTGGTGAAGGGTCTGGAGAACAAGTCTTATGAGGAGCGGCTGAGGGAACTGGG